>NW_027397063.1:109294872-109419080 GCF_003265705.2 Callorhinus ursinus
ATTTAACAATTATCAACATTTTTCCAAACTGGCCCCTTGCTGTTGGAGTTGAACTCATAGAATATAAATTCCATACTACACCTCCACAGATATTTCAGAAATAGAATACTAAGCTCTATAAAATTGACCTGACCCAGATGAGGGGTTTTAATGTTGCATTATAACTAGTAGTATTTTGAGGGGGGAAAAAAAAAAGGCAATTTCAGAGCAAATATCTTGGGTTTTCCCTTGGTAATATTAACTTTATTTTGGTTATAATTGCTTATGTTTTTATATACGCAAAAGTATATTTCCTCGCACTAAGTCTTTACTGCTTAGGACTAAATCCCATATATTTATCTTACCTATCCATTCTATCATTGCATGCCCAGGAAAGCAGGAATGATCATGAGAAAGAGGAAGTGGAAGAACATGGCAGCCACAATTTAGTGAGCACTTTTTATTTACTAGGTAGCATGTGTATAACCACGTTTCTTTACCTTGACCAATCAAGACATCCCTTATAACCCCCATTTTAAAAGTTATGAAATTGAAATTCAAAGAATTAAAGGAACTTTCCCAAGACAAAACCAACAAATTCCAGACACTTCAGCAACACCGAAACTCCAATCTCTAGTTCCTCGACTCAGTGAGGCAACTGCTCTCTGCTTGGACTGTTCTCTGCTCGGACTCTACCTTCTTGCACTGCAATTGGAATAGGGCCTCCAGGCAGAAAGTCAGGGAGAATAGAGGCTCACGTCATTCATTTTCCTTCTCTTGAGAGTCACAGCCCTTTGCTGCCAGTTACCTAATTCCTGAATTACATATTTTGGAAGTGGTTTTGTAGGGGGAAACATTGTTTTGTTTTGTTTTCAGACAAATGCATTATACTGTATATTGGAATCAGAAGTCTCAGTGTGAGACTCTTATCTTTGCTATGATGTTTGTGGTTGGGCACTGTCACTAGGGAACATCATGAGTTAGGATCTTTTTATTCCAAAGGTGCATTTTCCATTAGGATGTGTGTACGTGGGTGTAAGTGTGTGCATGTGTGTCCACATGTATATAAAGGAGTTAGCATACTAACTAAATTATGATATAAATAAGGCATTAATTAAGGATACTGTGAATTAAGTATAGTGAGATGATGTGAATTTTCTTCTGCCTGTAAATTGGTCCATCACCTTATGTCTTGCCATCAATCTGAAATCCATAAGATGGTATACCGGATCTAGGATAAGTTTTGATATACCTTTAAGGGGGGAATATATCTTCTGCACCTATGTATTAGCTTTCTATTCATAACCAGTTATCCCCAAAATTAGTGGCTTAAAACAACAAACATTTATTATCTCACAGTTCCTATGGGTCAGGAATTTGAAAGCAACTTGGAGGTGGTTCCATGGTGTAATGGTGAGACTCTGGACTCTGAAAGCAAGTTAGCTGACTGTTTCTGACTCAAGGTCTCTCGTGAAGTTGCAATCAGAACATCAGTCAAGCGATCTGAAGGCTTGACTGCAGCTAGGAGAATCCACTTCCATATTGGCAAAATGCCACCAGTGTGCTGCTGACTACTGGCAGGAAGACTCAGTTCCTCACCACATGTATCTCGTCAGACAGCTGCTTGAGTGTCCTCCCAATATGGCCACTGACTTCCCTCAATTGGTCCAAGACAGACAGCAAGGAGGAAGCCACATGCCTCCTTATGACCTTGTCTTGGATATGACACAACATCACTTCTGCCCCATTCTGTTGATTAAAAGTGAGTCACTAAGTACAATCCACACTCAATAAGAAGGAAAATTAGGCTCCATTTTTAAAACAAAAAGTGTCAAAGAATTTATGGATACACATTTTTAAACCACTGCAATATCATATTATATTTACCTGAACCAAATAATTTATTTTCCCCTGGATTAACTTGAATCTCCTATCCAGAAAAGTTATTTGAGCAGGCCTTTTCTTTGTAGCCAAACCATGAGTTTAGCCTATCTGGTAGTTTGTCAATGTCTACATGTCATCTTAACAGTTTTATCCATCCTTGGCTAGTTCTTTCCTTCATTTTTACTCCCTAAGCATGTCTTTTCTGACTATGCCTTCTTGAGAACATTTATGAAGTTATCATGGCACGGGGAGGCTGAGAGTATTTGTATAAAGTAGTTTCTATGTGGAAGCTAGATTTCCCTTTTAAAATGTAAATTTGAAAAAATTTCCTACTGACCTTCAATTATATTATGCCCCTTCTTCAAAATCCAGAAATTCTTCCCTTTAGGGGCACAGAATCTGGTCCTCTCCCTGGAAATGAGAAAATCAAAGCAATAAACTCAAAGTCATTACCTAAATAAATTTCAAACTGTGGGGAAATGGTAGAGCAAAAGTACTGCTATCATCAAATTCTATTCACATGTACCACTTGAAAAAATGCTCTGGAACCTGTAAGGAGCTCTACAGGTTTGTTATGATAATTATTTGTCTTTATTATCATTCTGTGCAACTTCCACTGACATTAATATTGAATATGAAATCTCAAGAAACAGAAAGGAAAATCTCTCTCTCTTAATCCATTGAATCCCCCTGAAATGAGGAGCAATCCCACATGATTATCCCAGAGCAGGGTTCATCCGGTTCACTTAACAGAGGCCCCACATTTGAATATTGAGAGAGGAGTGTGTTTGCATTTGCTTAGTTCTTTTTCATTAAGGTTAATACAACAAACAGTCCCTTCTTGCTTCAGTGTCTGGTTTGCACAGATTTCTGGCCTGAGCCTTTTGTTTTCTCTCAGAGGTCCAAATGAGCGTAAAACTAAGAGTACCTTCCTAATTTTCCTTTTGCTCCCTCTCTGGGGTTGTGCTAAGGGTTGAGGGGGTCACTTAAAAGATAAGGACTCACTCCCTACCGTGCTCAGTCACTTCCCAACCCCTGGTCTATTCCTTTGTTTAAGGAGGAAAAAGAAAGATATCAAATGTCCCAGTCACTTTTACCTTTTCCCAGAAATAGAAGCTAATAAAGGAACCAGAAATTGCACATATATCAAACGCTCCGTTTCTTAGAAGTATCAAGGGCAAATAAAAGTTAAGATTCAATGCTCTTGAATCTCCAGTTCCCATTTACAGTGTGAAACATGAGGCTCAAGAGTTGATAAGTGTATTGTTATTAAATGGTAAATGGTAGAGAGTCAGAACTCAAATCTTGGTTTTCAGTTTCTGAATCCTCTGTGTGTTCCAACATGCACACCACTTCCCCTCTGGGATAAAGAGCTCAAAAGAAAAGAAATACTGCTAATGACAAAGAAAATACCATCAAGTTCCAGATTCTGCCTCTAATGATTGCCCACATCCATTGTCCTTGGGTGTGAGTTGATCTCTGCTTCAGAATAATCTAGGTAAATTAATGCTACCTGCTGTCCTCTGCCCATCTGGACCCTCCCAGAGGCTTGCCCTCTGAGCTGCCTCATCAGATACCTTCCCTGTTCCAGGGTGAATGCAAAGGCTGGCCTTCCCTTGGCACATTTATCTTCAACCCCCAGTGAACAAGCAGAGCACACAGTAGACTAACTCATTTATTTCTACTCATTTATTGATGGCCTTTCATAACCGAGTTATTAAGTCATCAATAACTTCAGAGAAATAAATGAACGGATCCAGAACTGGGCCAACAGATATTTAAGATACCCACTGAAAATTTTATCTAGGATCAGCAGAAAAGTCAATGCTGGGTCATCAGTGGCATTTCCCTCACCTGGGAAAACATGGTCTATGTTTTATTCTAATTAAAACCCGGTCTGTTTCTTTACAAACTAGTAAAATGAATAATATCTCCAGTCTCCCAAGTAAAATAAAGTTTGAAAAAATGATTACATTTGTTAACATTTTTCCAAAGTACTATGTGTTGCTCTTCTCAGCTGTCAAAAAAATACCTCTGAAAATTTTGCCGGAAATAGAGTATAAGATCTTTCACGAGTGCCTGTGAGTTCTGGTATATTCCCCCCAGGAAATAAAATAAAAAAGATCGGGAAAGGGGAAAGAAGGGCAGAGAAGCTTTCTAAGACCTTGGGAAATCCTTGAAACCCATATCTAGGGGTTTGGAGAAATTCCTAACACAGACGTTAAGTTTCTATAGGGACATTTTTCACAGCCCTCAGCACTTTACTCAGCTGGTGGGAGCCATGCATTTCCATTATGTTTTGGGGTGTGGGTAGCTGCTCTGTCTCAACCCACAGGATCACCCCAGAATCCTGACCTCATCTCCCTGTTCAGATATTTCTTTTCCTTAGTTTGCTCCCCACTTATACCTGGGGGCCCCATCTAGATGAGAGGAATCTTGGCTGCTGAGGGGTCACAAACATGCTTGGAAGCCTCTCTGTGCCCCAGTTCCCCCATTTGTCAAATAGGAATAATAATAGAACATACTTCATCAAACTGTTATAATTAGTAGAAAAGTTAATACATGAAAAGCACTTAGAATAGTGTCTGGCACATGGTGAGTGTTCAAGAAGTGTCAGCTGTTGTTGTCGTCATTAATAAAAAATTATAATGTTTTCCATAAGATTAGGACCTTGGAGTCCAGCCAGTCCCAATTTCCTCAGTTCATTTTTCAGGCAAGCAAACTGCAGCCCAGTAACTTATACAATGTCTGTGCTCTCCAGAGTTTAAAGACTAAGTGAGATAACTCACAGAAAAAAACATCATCTTTGGAGTCCTGCAGTCTTCAGGTTCAAATTCCAGCTCTGTCCCTTGCTAGCCTGAGATTTTGGGCTAACTCTCTTCCCTTCTGTGGGCCTCTCTAGGTCCTCATCTGTAAACTCGGTATAACATGACCACCTTGCTAGAGTGTTTTGAAAACTGAAAAGTAATGACTGAAAAAGTTAATGACGGTGACTAGCGTGCTGCCGAGGAATCAACGAGCATTCAATAGCTGGGGACTGTTGTTCTCACCGTCATTCAGGGGGGCAGAGAGGGTGCTGGACCCCCAGGCCCCTGACTGCCAGCCAAGCTCACCACCACACAGCCCACAGTTACTTAAAAACAAACAACGAAACCAAACACATGAATTTGCTTACACTATTTTCTCTCCTTTTTCTTCAATAACTACCTTGTCATCGGTAGATGTGATCAGCTATCAAAAATTACCTGTGACTGCTGATGGGTAAGACTTTGTAAGCCCTTTGCTGTTCTTTGAAAAAGAAAAGGAAAAAGGGAGAGAGAAGCAACTCCCCACAGTTGGCCCAAGGTTTTTCTAACTTGCTTGGTTTGGGGTGAGCAGTTTTAGTCTGCCAGCTGAGCCCTAACCAGCTGTGCCTGTTAGAGAGATGGTGACTCAGAAACAACTTGCAGATGTTACAAAATAATAAGAAAATCCTGTGTGTAGCAGTGATCTTGCAAACCTGATACCTTTGTTGGGTTAGAAATGGCAGGAGAAAGGCTCAGGGAAGGACAGAAACTGAACTGACACTCTGGTTTCCTTTTTGGACGAATATGATGAATAAATTCTAACTCGCGATAACAAGGCATGGCACTCAGGTCTATCAGAAAACAGATTTTTTTTAAAAGTTAATGTCCACGGGGGCGCCTGGGTGGCTCAGTCAGTTAAGCGTCTGCCTTCAGCTCAGGTCATGATCCCAGGGTCCTGGGATAGAGCCCCACATCGGGCTCCCTGCTCCGCGGGAAGCCTGCTTCTCCCTCTCCCACTCCCCCTGCTTGTGTTCCCTCTCTTGCTGTGTCTCTCTCTGTCACATAAATAAATAAAATCTTAAAAAAAAAAAAAGTTAAGGGATGGAGAAAAACATGCCATGTTAACCATAATCAAAAGAACACTAGAGTAGCAATGTTAATTTCAGGACTCCAAAGATGATGTTTTTTTCTATGAGCTATCTCACTTAATCTTTAAACTCTGGAAAGCACAGACATTGTATGGTAAGTCACTGGGCTGCAGTTTGCTTGCCTGCAAAATGAACTGAGGAAATTGAGACCGGTTGGACTCCGAGGTCTAATCTTATGGAAAACATTATATTTTTTATTAATGACGACAACAACAATAACAGCTGACACTTCTTGAACACTCACCATGTGCCAAACACTATTCTAAGTGCTTTTCATGTATTAACTTTTCTACTAATTATAACAATTTGATGATTATTATTCCTGTTTGACAGATGGGGGAACTGGGGCACAGAGAGGCTTCCAAGCATGTTTGTGACCCCTCAGCAGCCAAGAGTCCTCTCATCTAGATGGAACCATACACCTGCAGTGAGGGCACGAAGATTATAGGCTATTTTTGAACAGATGGGGGTGAAGGGGTGCTCTCCTGAGCTAGAAGGAATGGTCCGGTAGTTAAGATAAAAAACAAGTCAAATGTATTAGATTTGTCCACAGTCAGCAGTGGTGATCTTCTTTCTGGTTGTGCCGTTCCAGGACCCAAACTCATCCATGCTTCCACAATATTCATGCCCTCTTTTCACCTTGCCAAAGACCACATGCCAACCAGCCAACCACTCCGTCTTGGCCGTGCAGATGAGAAACTGGGAACTGTTTGTGTTGGGTCTAGCATTTGTCACGGACAAGATGCCAGGACCCGTGTGCTTCAGGATGAAATCCCCATCATCAACTTTGTCCCTGTAGATGGACTTGCCCCCAGTGCCATAAAGGCATGTGAAGTCACCACCCTGGCACAGAAATCCTGGAATAATCCTGTGGAAGCAGGAACCCTTATAACCAAATCCTTTCTCCCCAGCACTCAGAGCACGAAAGTTCTCTGCTGTCTATGACACTTTGTCTGCGAACAGCTCGAAGGAGACGGGGCTCAAAGGCTTGCTGTCTGTTGTGGTGTCAAAGAACGCAGTGGGGTTGACCATGGCTGGCAACACAGGCGGCTCTGGGGTGGCGGTGTCAGCAAGGCTGAATGCTTCCTCTTCTTAATTCCTTATCTTCCTCCCACTTTGGCCCTTTGGGGAAAAAAAAATAGAAAAGCACATTCAGTTATTACAGGCTTTCTATAAGGAATATCTATTTCAAAACTCTTAAAAGGAGAAAGATATCAAAAATTAACCATAGCCTTCAGTAGTGATCAAAAAGAAAATGAATGAAAACTAGCTTAACAATTATTAGACTGTTATCATCCCTTTAGACTTGACCTTTTGGTAAGTCATAAATAAATACCATCCAAATTTGACAGAAGTAAACAGCAAAAATCATGCAACAGCAATGTGACAGAAATATCACTTTTATTGATGTCAAAAAGTGGCATTTCATAGCTGTTTAATAAAATAGGGATTATGAAGAAAAGCAAATGTTGAATTATGCCACAAGAGTCTCATCCACATGGCAAGATCTATGAGCTAATTTGCTTGGCAGCTGCTTCGCCATTTAGATAAAAATGCCTACAACCTAGAAAGTTTTTTTTTTAATGTGGTTAAATTTAATTTGGTTTGACAGGTATTTTTATAGTGAATATATTCTATATTAATGTTCATAGCATATATCAGGATTTTATATTGATTATTTACCTGGTACCTTTTTCTATTGTCTTTCTCCAGGAAGCAAATAACTTGGATAAAAACACAACCAAAACAGAGAGTGCTTGGCTCTTCAGAATGTGGTACAGCTTTGACCACAAGTATCCTTTGATAATGATGATCTTCCAGATCCTGCTGCCTGGCAGAGATTAACTTCAAGCACTTAGTCATTGCGGTGCATGCTCCTGCTCTTCAAGAAACACAGAAAGGTAAAGGGAATTCATGACCAAATTTATCAAAAAAAAAAAAAAATTAAAAAGCTGTGCAGTCCATACTTAAGTGTTACAAAGAGCTAAAGTGAAATCTCTCAGGGTCAAATGAACTGGGTGTATTCATGGCAATCTAACATTTCCTAAATGCCAGATGATAAGATCTTACAGTCCTGAGGACTGATCTATTTTACTAATTTTACTGTTCTTCCCTTTGCAAAGATTTTACTTCTGGTCAAGTTGGCCAAGGTAACTGGACAAAAATCCTTCACCCTTCTCCCAGAAACCCATGTGTCTGCTCTTGTTTCCTGGTGTAAAAAAAATGGAGTGGGGCTGAAGGCGAAGGGAATGAATGTTCTGAAAAGAAGAATGAGTCTGATCACCGCATTACAAAATAACATTACTTTGTTTTCCAGGTAGATTTGAGTAAGTTCTTCCTAGTGAAGGCCAATTTTAAAATTCTACCAATCAGGGTAAATACAGCGGCTCGGATATACCTTGCCAACTGACTGACAGGGCTGAGAAGTCAGGCCTGAAGGCCTCTGCCATTGTGAGGGGCAGTAAACGGTCCATCTCTAATCCCAAGCAAAAGCGCACGGAAGAAAGGAAAGAACTGGGCTGAAAATTGAATGTGTTGGGTCTTTGTAGTCGGTTTTCCACACTCACAAATCCTCCTCCTTGCAGGGAGAAAATGTCAGTCTCTGGGTGATTTTAAAGTGCCTGAGCAATGATTAAAACCACAACAGATCAGTGTGAGAGGAAGAAGAATTAAGAACAGTGAAAAGAAATTCAATGACTAAGGTGAAGAAGAGAGAAAATGGAAAGGGGAGAGAAGGCAAGAGAAATACAGGAAATTCACAGTAGGAAGGAAAGGAAGGCAAATTGGGGGAAGGGCTATGTAAGAAAAAAATTAAATAAGAATGAAGAGAAGCCAGTTGAAGACTGCAGAGATAAGCCAAAGTAAAACAGGTGAGAATTTAAAGAGCAATTCTGCAGAAGTAGAGCATTCCAAGAATTACAAAATGGACATGTGGAAGGTAGAGGGTTTTTGAGGCTACAGTTTTGTTTTTCCACAGCTCCGCTCTCAGAGACCTTGCCTTGCTCAATCTTGAGCCTTTATGGACAAGCGTAGGTTTCCACCACCTTAAAAGCCCTCCCTCTTGGCCATTATCTACCTCTTGGAGGTTCTGGTGTCGCATTAACTACCCATAGCCTTCCTGGTCTCTCTAAGGGAAGCCGGTTCTTAGCAGGTTATGCTGGTTTATGTTCCAGGTTGATTTCTCATCTGGAAACACAATTTTCCCCTGCCATTGCTTAAAGTATCTAATAACCAAATTTTAGGAAGTTAGAAAAAACTGACTGAAGAATACACAAAAGGCTGCTTGATTATGAAAGATATACAGTAAGAAAATGTCTTTTTGGGTTCCTGAACCCAATCTTCAAGCTCCCAAGATTGTTACTCGTGTGTCTGACCCACTGGCTACAGATTGGAGGTTCTCATGACTTCCTCTTTGGGCTCAATTCATCTACTACTAGAGTGGCTCACAGAACTCAATTTTACTTACTAGATCAACGATTTATTACAAAAGGGTAAGAGATGCACAGGATAAGGTATGTGGGAAAAGTCACCTAGCATTCATGCCCTCTCAACGTGCACCACTCTCCCCAGATTCCATATGTTCACGACCCGGAAAGCTCTCTGAACCCTGTCCTTTTGGGGTTTTATGGAGGCTTCATTGTATAGGCATGATTGATTAAGTCACTGACCAGTGGTGACTGAACTCCATCTCTAGCCCCTCCCCCTCCCAGAGGAGAACAGGAGGGCTGAAATGAAATTCCCAGCCCTCCCATCACAGGTTGGTCCTCCTGGCAAGCAGCCCCTCGCCTTAGGTAGGGTCCAAAGGCCACCTCCTTAACATAACGAAGGACACCTTTGTTGCTCTCATCACTTCTGAAATTCTGAGGTTTTTAGGAGCTCTGTGAAAGACCAAATCTCTATGTCTTATTATAAATCATAGTAACACAAAATAGTAAGTCAGAAATGAGATGAAAAATGTTTTTGCTCAAACTCTGACAATGCTGTGAGGAATGCTTTATAAGGAAGAAAGAGAGTAAAAGTGGAAAAAATAACTTGGAGACCACAAAGGAAAATGGAAACTCACCCAAATTTTTAGCTTAGAGCAATGACACTAAATTCAAATGATGTCATAGTTTTTGTCTCACTTTTCACCAGGGATTTATTTCCATACGATTATGGACAGACTTGCAAAAAAATGAAGGCAGATTTACCCAGTCAGTAACATCTCTTCTCATGGTAATTTGTCCTCCTGTGCATTCATTCTAGAAATTGCAGTGCTACCATCACTGCACAAATATATTTTCACTTAGACAACAAAGTTTTTATATCCTAGTTACGCTCTGAATTCATACCCAGAGAGTAGCAAACCAACCGTTTTTACTCTGTGACTTCTTGATACATCTGTATTTCCAGAGACAAATTATCCACCTGGCATTTGTGTTCTTCCTGCTGTTCACCTAGAGCCCAAGTGATGTGCCTTTCGAACGTCATAGGTAGGCTGTTCCAGCCACCCTCAGTGTAGGTGATGTAGGAAAGACCATGCTAGGGTTTGAAGCCGACAGCCAAGAAAGAATTCTTGAGACATCTTTGGTTCAAAAAGGTGATTTTATCAAAGCACGGGACAGGACCTGTGGGCAGAAAGAGCTGCACTGGGGTCAGGAGAAGTGGCCCATTATATACTCTCAAGTTGGGAGGGGGTTAGGGACAGCGTAAGTCCCTAAGGAATTTTGGAAGCAAGGTTTCCAGGATCTCGAGGGGGCTAGCCATTGTTGGGAAAAGGTCATTTATTTTTTATTTTTTTTAAAGATTTTATTTATTTATTTGAGAGAGAGAGAATGAGAGAGAGAGAGCACGAGAGGGAAGAGGGTCAGAGGGAGGAGCAGACCCCCCGCTGAGCAGGGAGCCCGATGCGGGACTCGATCCCCGGACTCCAGGATCATGACCCGAGCCGAAGGCAGTCACTTAACCAACTGAGCCACCCAGGCGCCCCGGGAAAAGGTCATTTATTACTGTCTAGTAAAACCTGAGTCATGAGACCCTTCAGATATATACCGGTGGGCCATATGCTTGGGGGGTTTAGAGGATAAAGGAAGTTTCCAAAGGAATTTTTATACATTAAAGTAGACTTACAGGATCCTGGGGGGGGAGGGGGTCAGGCTAGGATTGCCTTTTGCCCTTAGCAAAGTATTAACATGGAGGCAGCTGAGTTCCTAGAGGAATGTCGCTCTGCCTGTTTCAAGGACTTGTCAATGGGCTGCAGGTAGTAAGGAAATTTAATAATTTTTCTTCTGCCTTTGTTTCCCACACCATAGGGATGATCTCCACCCCAGGGTCAGGTTTCCTGGCCTAGGCCAAAAAGAAATTGTTGCAAAGCTGAAGGAAACTACTAACTATGCAGTTTGGAGCTGCTCAAGTTTCATTTCAGTAAAATTGCATCATAAAGAATTACTGACAAAAGGAAAAGAGGAATAAATAAGCCTTCATGTGCACCTGTATCAGTCAGGATTCTCCAGGGAAATGGAAACAGAACCAGTAGGAGTATACATATGTGCACACGCACGCGCACGCCCGTGCACATGCACACACACACACACACACACGAATAGATATGCATATACATCGATTTATTCTAAGGAATTGGCTTTGTGGGCGATGCAAGTGCAGAATCTGTAGGGCAGGCTCTCAGTCTGGAAACTCTCAGGCAGGAGTTGATGCTGCAGTCTTGAGGCAGAATTCTTTCTTCCTTAAGGAAACCTCAGTTTTGCTCCTAAGGTCACCCAACTGACTGGATGAGGCCCACACACATGACTAGGATTATCTCCTTAAAGTCAACTGATTGGTGACTAAGATGGTGCCACACCTACTGAATAATTGGGTAGACTAGCCAACAATTAGGTAAACACATAAAACCAAGCATCACGGTACTCAATTTATGCCCAAAATTGAGACCCTAGAAAGACCCTCTTAATTCACCATTGGTATCAATAAAACAAGCCACTGTTGCTTGGATAGTTTTGTTCTCTTTTTTACTTTTTCATAGCATAATTAAGACACATATGCATTTCCATAACATTTCCCCCAAAACTACAGGGGAATAAAAATAATAAAAATTAACATTCCATGAGTAATAGCCCAAGTACTGTGTTGAGTGCTTTACATTTATAATTTCATTTTACCGCCACAGCTCTGTGGGACGTTGAGAGGGACTAATGAGTATGTATGGTGCAACCCAGGTGCATTGCTGATTGTGTTGGCCTTTGCTGAAACAACCTGGGCTCCGTTGTTCAAGAGCCTTGTTGGAAGCCTATGGTGCCAAAATTGAGGGTTAATTAAGATTGCATTGTGATTCATCGTGGGCAGCAATTCTGAGTCGTGCAGTGCAAAGGAGCAATTAGGAAGGGGAGAGGAGCAGGGAAACTGTGTTACTGACCACCAGTGCTTTGCCGGCAGGTACATCATTTCACTTAATCTTCCTAACCACCCTTTTTGTTCTATTTCATTTTACAACCACCCACTTTGAGGTGGAAGAAACAAAGTCTCAGAGAACTTAAAGAACTCCCTTAAGTTTCCATAGGTAGTGTCAGTTCCATGATTCAAGCCCAGATCTCTCAATGTAAAGTCCATAAATATACTTAAATGAACTCTATATCCATTATATCCCTCACTTTACATGTAAAACCCCATCTCAATATGTTCATAAAGTCACTACTAAAGCAACGACTGTTATGACTGCTTGCATTATGTAGTACAGACCTCACATCTCAAACACCTGTTGAAGATACATGGGATGATAAAATTAGGAGTCCTGTGGGTCACCCTAAGAACACCGCCATAAAGGAGTCCCCAGGTTTCTGAGTCAGGTCCCCAAATTTTCAAATATGCCAAAGACTCCAAGAATGGTTTAGGTTCATAGAGATGGATGCACCTCAGCCAAGCTCAAAGGAGGTACAAGTATCAACCAGACACCAAATTCCTAAATCATGGAATATCCTTTCCCCACCATGAGAAGGTTCAAGTCACAATCTGGCCTCTCATGGCCCTCTGTATACATCTTCTACTCTCACTCCCTGGCTCATCTGGCCTTCCTTGAGGTACATCAAGCCCATCTCTACTTCCAGGCCTTTGCACTGACTCTTCCTTCTGCTGGGGATGCTGTTCCCTCAGACATTCGGTTGCCTCCCTCCTTCACCTCTTTCATTCAAATTACCAATGAGGCCTTCCTGGCTCCATATTTAAATTAGCAGTCCCAACAAGAGCACTCCTTCAGCCCTCATTTGCTTCATTTTTCACCTTAATGCCTATCACCATCTGACACAGTATGTAGTTTATTTATTTGTTTTAATAGTCTCCTCCAACCAGGCTAGGTGCTTTCTTAGAACAGGGATGTAGATCTGTTCTCATTCACTGGTGTGTCCTCAGAGCACAGAACAGTGCCTGGCATACAGTGGACACTCAGTAAATATTTTTTTTTTTTAAGATTTTATTTATTTGACAGAGACAGCGAGAGCAGGAACACAAGCAGGGGGAGTGGGAGAGGGAGAAGCAGACTTCCCGCCGAGCAGGGAGCCCGATGTGGGACTCGATCCCAGGACCCTGGGATCATGACCTGAGCCGAAGGCAGACGCTTAACGACTGAGCCACCCAGGCGCCCTCAGTAAATATTTTTTGAACGAATGAATGGATAGATGAATAAATGAAGCAAGCCAGCAAGCAATATTTTCTATTCAGGGCACCTTCATTCTAGACACTGACGTAGCAGGAAAATTGAAATAGTTATTTGAAGGGTGGCTAAGTGAGTTTGAAAGCAGAGCAGGACAGAGTGGATAATTTTAGTGTTTTCACCCAGACTGCCATTTGGCACCCAAAGAACATCCACACCCCCAAGGCTCAGTGTCCCTCTCCCTAGGCAGGGACAGCCACCCTAGCACACTTGCATCTCTGTCTCTTCACTGACCTCCTTCCTACGGCTGGTTCATCCTTCCTTAGGTTTGATTCGTACACCGGGTCTGCTCTAGGCAAGCCTGGGTCAGGCTTAGAAACCATTCTCTGTCTGGGTGACTCTGAATACACCTTACCTCACCAATTGTGCCTTGATTTTATTAGTATCCAGGGCTCAAATTTTTAGAGCAACCTCTCATCCTCACTGACGATCGCTTATAATGAGAAGGTTAGAAGCAGAAATTGATACCCTCTTACTCATATTTTTAAGACATTAGATAAAATGATTTGCTTAGATCCACAGTGTTACAGCATAGGCATCTTAGGTGGCCTGATTCATAGGTGACGGATGATCCTGCTCCGCTGTCTGCCTACCACAGTCTCTTTTCATTCTATCATTTATCATCTTTCTCCTTAAGAGATGTGTATATATTATTCCTTAAGCATGTGTATTTATTAGTCTTACAAATGTGAATGACACGGGATACGAATGACCTTTTCCAAAATAAAAAGGGCAGCCAAAATCATTTTTAGCACTTCCTGTATACCGACATCAACTGAAAATAAGAAGTTATTATGTGGCTGCCAACATTTTACATAAGTGTAAGAAGGCTCAAAGATAACAATGGATTGGCAAGTTGACACGGTCACAGAATTACCTAAAGCCACATGGATGGAGACTTCCTTCCCATCACTGGTTTGGAATGAAGAGTGCACTGAGGTATTACCAGCAAAATGAAAGGCCCATGACAGATGTGTAGATGCTGCAGCTCTGGAGTTTTCCATTAAAGAGTCTGGCAAGGAAAGTGGCAGATACCAGACCCCCTCCTCTACTGAAGTGTGACAGGCTGGGGCTGCATTCCAGGAAAGTAAACACAAACATGGGGATCATTCAAAATGACGCTTGGAACCAAGTACTTAATGGATTTAAATGGAATGGCATCATAGTCCTTAAAAAAAACAAAAAGGAAGGGAAAAAAACTTCCCCTCCTAAAATTTGACAGAATTCATTATATCCCACACAGTCAAACTTATTTTAAATCGTAGGTATGAATATTGTGAGAAGCAATTTCCATTTTAAATGATAATCACTGCATTGCAGTTTTACTTACTCTGACTAGCAGAAGCACCCATGAATTATTTATTGGGGTAGGACTGTGGCCTTGTGAATGACTTGAGTTTACTTCACAAAAAAACTCTCAGAGGAAAATGGACCGTTGGCGCTCTGCTCCCCGTTATATATGAGGCAACAGAGCCCAAAGGAGGGAAAGGGCACATCCCAAGGTTACTGATGGACTTGGAGCCAGCATTCCTAATCAAAAAGAGCAGGTCTTGTCCACCTAAAGAATCCAAGGATCCTGGTTTTGGTGGTCCATCCGCTGAGCATCACTATCAGTGCGATGTTGTTGTAAGTGTGTGCCTGGCATACCATAGATAGTTTTATATGATAGCCTCTTTGGTGGCTCATCAAAAGCTTCACCAGTTTGGAGGCAGGGTGTGTTTCACTTTCAGTAGCAAGAAGGAGGGCTAGCAGAGGGTGTAAGTAAGGTATCCTTCAGTCAGTTTTATTTAGTGCCTACTATGTGCCGGTGCCAGGTGCCTATGTGCTAGGTTCTGAGGGCCCAGCAGCAAATGGGGTAGATATCGTTGACCCTCATGACGTCTTGCTTATTTGCCTCATTAAAATGAGTCATGACCCCCAAACCCCTTCAAAGGGCAGGTGGTCCTTAGTGTAGGAAGGAGAGACACTGGTATCACCAGAGTTTAACTGGTTGGGGGGAGGGACAGGAGTGGGGAGGGTAGGGGGAGAGACTCTCTGGGGAAAATAACCCTCACTTTGCAAAATGTAACCAGATAACTCCCCAAGTGGTTTCAGAAAGCCGATTTCAAAATACTGGAAATATAAGTAATCAGCTTTCTAAAGACTCCCTTTGCATGATAACTGCTTCCCCCTGAGAGGCTGGCTGTGGGGAGGAGCTCAGCTCACACTGGGCAGCAGTGCGGCTAACACTCCCATCCAGGTGGATCACCCATTGGGCATTCAGCTTGGCTTTTGGTCATCCTTGTCTTCATAGGTGCTGGTGTAGAAAGAGCTCGTAGATAGCCCTTGACATAGCACCTAAGTGAAAAGAAATTAAAATTCACTAAAAGAAAACACTAACTTCCTGGATCCTTGTGTTCTCACAACTTGTTGGTGAAACCAATGTAGGGGAATGTTAAGGGTACCTGGAAACATGAGCTGTCTTTTGTTTAGGTCATGCCTTGGGTCTTCCATGATTTCTTATTCCATGTAATGGGAATAATAAAAACTATCTTCTCTTTTGGCTAAATCTATGAGAAAAGTTGGTGAGTTATTAAAACAGTTTTTTACTAATGGCAACTTTTTCACTTACCTCTCAGAGCCAAAATACGATTAAGACAGTTAAATAGTACAGTTTTCTCAAGACTCTATAACCTAAATACGCTGGAGTGGTCCATAACTGGACTAAAACTCTTCTGGAGGCCTGAGAAGTGACCACAAGTATGACTTGGTGAATTGTTGCCCCAAAATATTGGATCCCCCACTGTGAATATGTAAAGTTGTGGGTCCTGAGATGATAACTGAGTGTTCAACAATAATCTTAGGATTCTACAAGAGTTGTGACATCCCTAATTTGTTTTGCCTTTTCTTCTGTAAAAGTTTTAATAATATTCCTATCAAGTGAGAATGTTTTTTCATCTTTATTTTAAGCAAATGATATGAAAATCTGGATTTATTCAAACAAGAAATCAGAAGGTGACTCCTCTTCTAGAAGGGATTCATAAAATACATTCCTTTAAATCCAATTTAAAAAAAAAAAATCTATTGAGCACTTTCTCGCTGCGAAATACTATATTAGATTCTCCTCCCTTAGTCATCACATGTTTATCAAGAGCCTACCATGAGCTAGGTAGTGTTCGGGCATGAAGGATACGGCCGTTGACAAATTCCCACAAAACTTACATTCTACTCTGGGTCTGTTTTTAAATTGCTCATTTGCAGATGTCTTTTCAGGCACATGACTGTGATATAAAGAAAGATACACTTAGACATTCCACTACTAGTTTTTATCAAGTTGAGGAAAGTCTGGCTCACAGGTCGGAATATACTGCTTTGCCACTTACTAGCTTTGTGATTTGGGGAAAGTCATTCACTATCTCTGTGCCTCAGTCTCTAAACTGCAAAGTGGGAATAACAGTAGTCCCCACCTCATGGGTCTGTTTTGGGAATTAAATGAGTTAACACAAAGCATTTAGAAAAGAGCTCAAAAATGTTAGCTTCATTATATTATCATTACTACCCCTTGATGTCTCCATCTCTTAAATGGAGACATCATGTAATCTGTTTTGTATTCATTGTCATTTATTATCTCTGAGTGACCAAAATATCTATTATTTTGTATGCTTATAATAACTCTCAGTTGCAACAGCCATATTTTAATACAATAAGAATATCTTCAGGCTCCACATAAACGAGAGTTCCCATGCAGGCTATAAATCATACATAAGTCTTCTCATTTGATCTTGAGTCAATGGATATAGCCGGATGCTAGGCAGTTTCTTTGTGTCCTCAGTTCTGCACATGTGATTGTTTCATTTATGATTTTTCTAAGTTATAGTCCATCATCCCATAGTTATTTTTCTGGAAATTACACCACAGATAGCAATTTTGACTTAATAGAGAAGTGCAGGCAATTTTTCTGTTCCACAATGAAAGCAATACAAGCCTTTGATGATAATTATTCCTCTTGTACCTTCTCGTGATAAAGGAAATCTTTCCATTGCACCTTTCAGTTGAAGCTGTGGTGTTTTGTCATTAGCAGTAAGATATTATATTTGAAGATTTCTAGGTCAGCATTGAATCATTTTATGTGAAAAAAATGAAGGAAAAAATGTGAAGACTGACAAAAATATATGTATTACCTTAACATTGCCAGTTTTGAATTTAGTTTTAATATTTCTTCCCTATGAGAAAAAGAGTATTTTGCTTAAATTTTCTTCCACGGTTACTTGGTCACTCCTTCTCAACTGTAGGAGCCAAGGTGTTTACAGGCTGCCAACAAACTCCTGAGCTACCGGAGACATATCATTAGCATGAGCCGTTTCTACCGGCCCCACATATTATCACCTGACAGGGAGACGGAGACTGGTCTATCCCGTACCATTCAGCCCTTGTCTGCATGAGAAGCTGTGGTTGACACAACACAAAGCGTGTGGGTAGACATGGCCCTGCCTAATTAAAAGTTCACTTCACCAGGTGGATGGTGATGACAGATTCTCAATGTCTGTCAAACCAACTCATAAGTAAAAGTGGGCAGAGGAGTATGCAGGTGGTTCATGGAGGAAGAGATTGTTGGCGAAATAAGTACTGTTCTTTTAGTCATGTGGCAAAGAGTCCGTGGAGGAATTGGGAGTTCCTAACATGAAAGTAAACAACCGGAAGGGAGGAGAGCATTCTGAGCAGAGGGAATACCATGGAGATCCCATGACAAGTGTGGCATGAATAGCTGAAAGGAGCCTGAATGAGTCTGCCTGCCAGACACAGAATTGGAAGAAAGACAAGAAAGGAGGCAGTCTCCAGAGAACAGTGCAGTCAGCCTTTGAAGCCAAGGATGACACTCTTATTCCCCACCCCTAGTATTATCAGAATTCTCTCTTATTGGTATGAATTTCATATTTTTGTTCGGTAACTCAGGTAGCTAAAGGTGGAGCAACTGTATCATAGGCTGAAGGGCCGCTAACGTTTCCTTTCTGTCACCAATCTGATTCATCTGTGTGACCGTCATTTATGAAGTACCTGCACGTTTAATGCTTCCAGAATTGGATTTAGTTTTAATATTTATTCCCCTGGGGGGAAAAATAAGTATTTTGTGTAAATATTCTTCACTTGTCTTAACCAAATTTAGTTTTAATCCTTCTTCCCTAAGAAAAAAATATAACTATGTCTTCAAGCTTCTTTTGAAGTCACAAAATAAGAAACTGTAAGATAAGTAAGAAATGCTGGTTGTCCTCAAGATGCCAGCATCCTAATGAGGTGGAGACGGCGGCCAGCAATGCAGTAAGAACCATATGCACATCATGAGCAAGGTGTTATGGAAGCCAGAGGCTGATGTAGCCAACCAACCAGCTGTGGAGAATCAGGGAGGCCACACAGAAGTAACTTTGGAGCGGGGTGGGAAAAAAGTAAGTCTCTGTAAGGAGTGGGGCTGAGGATGTGAGGCACTTCCCAGCAATGGAAACAGCTCAGGCAAAGGCACACACAGGACGTGAGGTGTTTGGAAAATGGTGAGAGTGTCAGTGTGACTGGATCAGTGGGAAGTGAAACGGGAGCGTGTCGTGTGGAGAGATTGGGCAGAACCACATGGGTCACGGTCAAGAAAATGGATTGTATCTTACCGACTGCAAGAAACCAATGTAGCACCTTAAGCACGGAGTCCCACAGTCCAATCTGCTACAATGAAGAGAGCTCGTGGCCTCGTGGAAAGTGGTGTGATGGGGAGAGCGAAAACCTTAAAATGATTCTGGATAGTTGCTTCCAAAGACACCCACCAGTTTCCCGTGTGGATAAAAATGAGGACAGCAATGTTTTCATTCTTCTCTGAAAGATACTTTGAAACACTCATTACGTGTTTCAAAATATAAATGCAGTAAAATATGAATGTATCATTTCAGTAGAGACTGGTTCTTAAATTTCACTAACGAAAATGATCCAGTGGTGTAATCGTTAAGGTCTACCAAAATATTTTCTAGGTTTTTTTTTTTTTATTACTAACATGCTACTTATTTGTACTTAAGCGGAAATAATAAACTGATTTCCTCTAACAAAGACAAAAAACAAACAAACAATCAAACAGGACTTAAATATGAGAAAGAGAAGTAGGGTCGGCGCAAAAAAAAAAAAAAAGAAGAAGAAGTCCTTCTGGAACACAAACTTTGATTTTCATATTTGGGGTACAATGCTGAGTAGCTGGCAGCCAGCAAAAAACCTGGTCAGGGGATTCTGCCCTTGAGCAGCCAGTGGCTCATCAAAAGAACCATTTCAGTTGTTTGTTTATTCTCCAGAAGACCCCAGGGGTTTAACTTGGACACTTAACAAAAGAGGCAGTCTCTGCATTCTGCATTATGTCCCTCAGTGTATCCTTTGTCAGCACCTCCAGCCCAGTTTAGGCCAGGTCTGCACAATTTCCTTATTCAAATAGTTCACTGGTCATCAAAAAGGTAAATCAAAGAAGCCAAGGCAATCCGGATTTTAAATGAAATTGCAAGAAAAAAAAAAATACACTTCCCCTGCGGTAGGCGCAGGAAGTTATGATCGGGCTTGCTTTCCCGCATGAAGACTGCCTCACCCCGTGCTAGCTTGCCTTTTCTCCACGATTAGCAATTGGGCCACCTTGTCTTTCTTCAAGGTGTGCCTGTGCTGGGTACTGTCAAGGTGACCACCTTTTTCCTGTTTTCCCGTTTTGGCACTGAAAGTCCTGCCTCCTGGGAAGCCCCTGAGAAACCCCTCAGTCCCAGGCACAGTGGGACAGTTGGTCACCCCAGTACATCCCCCCTGGATTGTAAGAATTAACTCCACACTGCAATGGTAATAAGATCCAAGAATGCTGCCCCTTGAAGAGGTTGCTGGAAGCGTTTTGCATTTTCTATCAAATTCTTGCGGTAATTTTTTTAAAAGATTTTATTTATTTATTTGAGAGAGAGAGAGTGAATGAGAGAGAGAGCACAAGCGGGGTGGGAGAGGCAGAGGGGACAAGCCGACTCCCAGCTGAGCAAGGAGCCTGATGCGCGGCTCCATCCCAGGACCCTGAGATCATGACCTGAGCCGAAGGTAGGCGCTTAACCGACTGAGCCACCCAGGCGCCCCTCAGTAATTTCTTTTTATTGTGGCAAAATATACAATACATAAAATGTACCATTTACCATTTTTTATTTATTTATAATTAAATAAATAATTTCTAATTTTTTTATTTTTTATTATTTCTAAATTTTTTATTGAAGTATAATTAACACACCATGTTAAATTAGTTTCAGGTGTATACTATAATGGATCAACAGCTCTATACACTACTCAGTGCTCATCACACATGGATTCTTGATCCCCTTTATCTATGTCACCATCCCCTCCCCCACCTCCCCTTTGGCAACACACCAGTTTGTTCTCTGTATTTAAGAAGAGTCTGTTCTTTTGTTTGCCTCTCAATGTTTCCTAGTTGTGTTGTTGTTTTTTTTTTTTAAGATTTTATTTATTTGTCAGAGAGGGAAAGCACAAGCAGGAGAGCGGCAGGCAGTGGGAGAGGGAGAAGCAGGCTCCCCGCCGAGCAGGGAGCCCGATGCGGGACTCGATCCCGAGACGCCGGGATCATGACCTGAGCCGAAGGCAGACACTTAACGACTGAGCCACCCAGGCGTCCCCAGATGTTTCCTAGTTTAAAAAACCAACTTACTCTTTCAGTGCAGCTCCTCATATTACCAATCCATGGTCAGAAATGGGAGAATTTCTGACAGAGGTTTTAACGAATCTAACAGAAATGTTGAATTCAAATGCACCTTCAAAGAAAAGGCCGCTTTTTATTCCTAAACTAATGCACTACAATGCCACCAGCCCTCAGCCCACACTCAGCTTTTTGGGATAGCCACTTGCCAGTGGTTGCTGATGCTATGGGCTTTTAAATGTAGGGGAAGAAGCGTAGGAAAGCTAACCTTTTTCCGAAGGAAACAGACACATCCTCCAACTATTACTTTTCACATCCCTTGAAACCATTTCCGCAGAACTTCTTGAAATCCACCAGTGTGTTGGATTTCACTGACCTGTTCCCTATAAACATGGCCAGAGCTGATTTCCAGCTTGTATATACAGGCTCCTAAGCAACTCTAACTCTAATCTTTTATTATGTGGTTAATGGCTGAAACAGGAAAGACCGTAACTGCTTCTCCCTTTCCTCACTACTCCTTCCCAGCAACGGAAAACACCTCTTCCCACATCCTGCACTAGTGCCTAGTGCTTGGATTGCAGGTGCCAAAACCTTTGCCTTTCTGTCCCCTGCTTCATGTAGACACAGCTCATACTTGTAGCTCCCGAAAGCAGTGTGCTAGCATCAGTCAGAAGTGACTGACCTGGGCGGGCTACATGCAGTGAAGACTCGGGGTGCTGAAGGAAGAGAGGGACACACTCAGAAAGCAGGTACCCCACAGCTGAACAGCTCCAGCAGCACAAGCTCAGAAGCCTGGACTTTAGCTTGACCAATTTTTTTTTTCTGTTTTGGGGGTTTTTGTTTTTTGGGTTTTTTTTTTTTTTAATTCTTAGTTTGAAGTCCTCAGGTCTTCTCTGAACTAAAATGTTCAGAAGATGAACATTATGATAACTGGTAATTGTACAAGCACTTTGCAAACGTCACGTGCTTCATAAAGTTGAAATGATACTAAATTCAGTGACAGGTTTATAAGCCTGAAGGCCCTCAGACTCACTATGCAGATATAAACAAAGAATTTTATTACATTCTTATTATTTTTAAATTCTAGCTGATTTCCTGCAATATTCAAGATTATGATGAGCATATAAGTCTCCTCTCAGTCTACAGATATGCCTTATTGAGAAATCTTCCTCCTTAGATATCTGGCACCTACAAATCCCATTCCTTTGAAGATGACCCACTGTGAAATGGATATACCCATGCCTCCAGCAATTAGCCCATGAAGAATCCCTATCCCTTAAATTCCTAGAAACAGAAAATCTTCCAAACTCAATCAGGAAGAAATAGAAAAAATTTCAACAAAATGATTACTAGTAACAAAAGTGAATCAGCAATCAAAAAACTCCCAACAAACAAAAGTCCAGGACCAATGGCTTCATGGGTGAATTCTACTAAACATTTAAAGAAGAATCAATACCCATTTTTCTCAAACTATTCCAAAAAACAGAAGAGAAAGGAAAGCTTCCAAGTTCATTCTATGGGACTAGCATTACCCTGATACCAAAACCAGATAAAGTCACCACAAAAAAAAAAAAAAAAAAAGAACTACAGGCCAATATCCCTGATGAACATAGATGCAAAAATCCTCACCAAATATTAGCAAATCAAATCCAACAATACATTAAAAGAATTATTTGCGACAATTAAGTGGGATTTATTGTAGGGATGTAAGGGTGGTTCAGTATTTGCAAATCAATCAGTGTGATACATCACATTAACAAGAGGAAGAAGGAAAACCATATGATCTTCTCAATAGATGCAGAAAAAGCGTTTGACAGTATACAACATCTATCTATTCACGGTAAAAACTCTCAAGAAAGTGGGTTTAGAAGAAACATACCTCAACATAATAAATGCCATGTATGAAAACCCCCCAGCTAACATCATACTCAATGGTGAAAAACTGAAGGCATTTCCTCTAACACCAGGAACAAAGCAAGGATGTCCACTCTTACCACCTTTATTCAACATAGTACTGGAAGTCCTAGCTGCAGCAACCAGACAAGAACAGAAATAAAAGACATCCAAATTGGTCAGAAGAAGTAAAACTGTCACTATTTGCAGATGACATGATACTATATATAGAAAGCTCTAAGGACTCCACTGAAAAACTATTAGAACTAATGAAGAATTCAGTAAAGTTGTAGGATACAAAATTAATATAGGAAATCTGTTGTGTTTGTACACACCAATAATGAAGTAACAGAAAGAGAAATTAAGAAAACAGTTCCATTTACAATTGCACCAAAAAGAATAAAATACCTAGAAATAACTTTAATCAAGGAGGTGAAATACCTATACTCTGAAAACTTTAAGACAATGATGATAGAAATTGAAGATGACACAAACAAATGAAAAGGTACACCATGCTCATGGATCAGAGGAATTAATATTGTTAAAATGTCCATATTACCCAAAGAAATCTACAGATTCAAAACAATCCCTATCAAAATACCAATAGCATTTTTCACAGAACTAGAACAAATAATCCTAAAATTCGTATGAAACCACAAAAGACCTTAAATAGCCAAAACAATCTTGAGAAAGATGAACAAAGCCGGAGGTACCATAATCCAAGACTTGAAGATATTCTACAAAGCGATAGTAATCAAAATAGCATGGTACTGGCACAAAAATAGACACACAGGTCAATGGAACAGGATAGAGATCCCAGAAATAAACCCATGCCAAATGGTCAATGAACCTATAACAAAGGAGGTAAGAATATACAGTGGGAAAAAGAACACTTCTTCGATAAATGGTGTTGGAAAAACAGGACAGCTACATGCAAAAGAATGAAACTAGACCACATTTTTACACCATAAACAAAATAAACTCAAAATGAATGAAAGCCCTAAATGTGAAACCTGAAACCATAAAACTCCTAAAAGAAAACGTAGGCAATAATCTCTTGGATATTTGCCTTAGCAACATATTTATGGGTATGTCTCCTCAGGCAAAGGAAACAAAAGTAAAAATAAACTACTGGGACTACCTCAAAATGAAAAGCTTTTGCACAGCAAAGGAAACAATCAACAAAACAAAAAGGCAACCTACTGAATGGAAGAAAATGTTTGCAAATGACATATCCAATAAGGGGTTAATACTCAAAATATATAAAGAGTTTACACAACTCAACACCAAAAAAAAAAAAAAACTAATTAAAAAATAAGCAGAGGACCCGAACAGACATTTTTCCAAAGAAGACATACAGATGGCCAACAGACACATGAAAAAATGCTCAACATCACTAATCATTAGGGAAATGCAAATCAAAACTACAATGAGATATCACCTCATACCTGTGAGAATGTCTAGAATCAAAAAGATGAGAAATAACAACTATTGGCCAGGATGTGAAGGAAAGGGGTCCTCGTGCCCCGTTGGTGGAAATATATATTAGTGCAACCACGGTGGAAAACAATACAGAGGTTCCTCAAATAATTAAAAACAGAAATACCATATGACCCAGTAATTCCACTACTGGCTATTTACCCAAAGAGAACAAAAACGCTAATTCGAAAGGATACATGCATCCTTATGTTTATTGCAGCATGATTTACAATAGCCAAGATATGGAAGCAATGCAAGTGTCCATCCCTGGATGAATGGATAAAGAAGATGTGGTATATATACACAATGGAATGTTACTCAGCCATAAAAAAGAATGAGATTTTTGCCATTTGTGACAACATAGATGAACCTAGAGGGTATTATGCTAAGTGAAATAAGTCAGACAGAGAAAGACAAATACTGCATGATTTCACTTACGTGTGGAATCTAAAAAACAAAGCAAATGAACAAACAAAAAAACCCAGACTCTTAAATACCGAGAACAAACTGGTGGTTGTCAGAGGGGAGGTAGGTGATGAGATGAATAAACTAGGTAAAGGGTATTAAGAGGTACAAACTTCTAGTTATAAAAGAAGTAAGTCACAGAGATGAAAAGTACCACACAGGAAATATTGTCAATAATACGGTAATAATATTATATGGTGACTACATTTATTGTAATGAGCACTGAGTAATATATAGAATTGTTGAATTACTACGCCATATACCTGAAATTTATATAAAATTGTATGTTGACTATACTTGAATTTAAAAAAGTAATCCCTAATCTTGCATACCCTCCCTCATATGTGGAATCTAAAAAATTCAAGCTCATGAAAGTAGGAAGTATGGTGGGTTACCAGGGGCTGGGGTTTGGGGAAAATGGGAAGATGTTGGTCAAAGGGTATAAAGCCTCAGTTATGCAGGATGAGTAAGTTCTAGAGATCTAATGTACAGCATGGTGACTGCAGTTAACAATACTGCATTAAATACTTAAAATGTGCTAAGACAGTAGACCTTATGTATTCTCACCACACACACACACACACACACACACACACACACACACACACACACAAATGGTAACTGTGAGGCGATGGATTTATTAATTAGCTTGATTGTGGTACTCATTTCACAATGTATTTGTACATCAAAACATCACAGTGTACACCTTAAGTTTATACAATTTTTATTTGTCAATTATACCTCAGTAAAGCTGGAAAAAAGGTAATAATCCCTATTCTTGACCTTCCAGCAAGTAGAAGCTGGTGCTCTTCAGCTGAGGCCCTTCCTTCCTGCGCTAGCCATTGTGAGAGCTGTTTGTGTTCCTGTTAGGAATTACAGATTAAATCCCTGATGAACAATAGCTCTCTCAGTCTTTTGCAAATCTTTGAAAATTTTGTCTAGGCCATTTAGAAGAAACAGATTAGACTTAAACCAGAGTTTTCCAAACTGCTGTTCTGAACTCACTAATGGTTCTCAAAATCAATTTGGTGGGCCTAACCAGCGCTTCTTAATAGATAAAAGTAGACTAGAGAAAATATGAGCTTGCATTTCAAAATTAGAAGTAAATACTATTTCACGAAACTTGTTCGGGGAAGGAGCTGGCGTGCGCATGTGCACTAGTTTGTGCTATACAACGTGTTTCTCAACTGGCGTCGTGATCAAAAAGATCAAATACTTGATCTGTGCTGGCCTCGAACCCTTATCCAGGAACTTCCAGGCCTTTTCCCTTAATTGCTTTAAGCGCCAGGCAAGATGGAAGGAGCTGTGAAGAGCTCAGAGGAGAGCGAGCCATCAACTCTCCATGTGTTATTTCGGAAGAGTTCTTGGAGTTAGCAGATCTGAGCTGGACTTTGAGGAAAAGGTAGAATTTGACAGGTAGCAGTTGGAGGGAGGCAGAGAAAAGGCCAGATGCAGGAGAGAGAAATGCAACACAGAGCTATAGAATGGAACGAGTTTGAAGATCTGGCTTCTAGGCCCACCTCAGCCCCGCAGCTATGGAACCTCAGGTTCTAGACCTGCTCAGAGCCAGTATTTTCTAATCTGTGAAATGAGTATAATTGTATCTGTCCCACTCCATAACCATAATTTTTAAATGGAAAAAGTTTAAGTGAAACCACTTTGAAAACTATGAAGTACTGAATAATTCTTAATTAAGCTTTTTAGGCAAAGCAAAGGTAAGAATGTGGGCAAGTATTATGTAAGCTTGGGATAAAATGAGGATGGTAACTTGGCACATTTAGGGTTGGGTATTAAGAGAAGAAGGACTAAAAAGCTGTGTTTATGGAACTCGGTAAAGATTTTGAGTATCAGGTGAAGGTGTCTGGATTTGATTCTGTGGGTAATGGGGAATCTGATGATTTGTAGACATGGGAGTGACTCAGAGTCTTGCTTTAGAAAGATTGATCTAACAGCATTGATTAGGGAGAAGTCACAAAGGGCCTAAATGATGGTTCTTGCAATAGGAATAGGAAGGAAAGGGGTTGATGCTAGAAAACTCTGGCCCCAAATTCACAGAATCCAATGCTGTGTTACTAGGGGTATCAGGGCTGCCGAGAGGAAGGGCCAGGGAGGTGCAGTTACAAGTGAGTGGGGGGCTCTGGGTGGCTGGGTGGTTCCAGCCCTCCTGACTGTGCATCTGTTTCTGTCAGTCACAGAAACAGTGGAGGCAGGAAGACTGCTTTTGGGGAGAAGACAAGTGGTTGGTTCACCCCAGGTGGAAACTTGTTTATATGAGCCTGCTCTGTCATCTTGCTGAGCCTGTTCTTTGGGATAAACAAGCCACTCACCCATTCTTGCCTCATAAATGGAGTTCTCTAGACCTCTGAGTGAACTTCTTTTTTCTTCTGAGCTGCTCTGTCATAGGGAGATGCTTTACAATTAATATCCTACTCAAAAGGAGGCAGAACACTTAATTTAGTATTTTAGAATTAAAAATTCAGTCACATCAACCTGTCTTGTTTATAGACTTCGCTTAAATGAACCCTCTGGTTAACTTATGTTATGAATACATCACTGATACTATATCCAACCAAGTCAAGTTCAAACTCATTGGTCTGGAGCTGCATGGAGTCAAATAACTAGGTTTAAACCTTTGCCAGTTACTAGCTATGTGATGCTGAGGAAATTACTTGAACTCTCTGAACCTTGATTTCCTAATCTTTGAAATGGGGATGATGATCGTGATAATACCTATATTTCAGGATTGTTGTAAGAGTCCTTATATTAAACTTAGTAATTATACCTAACATAGAGCTTAGGAAAAAAATAAATGGGCCCTCAATAAAGGGCTGCTATTATTATTATTATTTAAGGGTATGAATTGCTGTGTTCCCCCTTCCTTCCTAGCACACACTATGGCTTTTCCCTTGTTCCATGGGATGAGGCTTAACCAGGTTCTGCGCAAGGAGAGGAGCTTCCAGGGCTGACCTTGACTCACCTACCTCTGCAAGAGCAAAAAGGCTATCACTGCTCCTCTCCTCTCAAGTATAACACCTTTCAGCCCACCTACAGTCTTTTCAGACAAAATAACTTTGTTCCAGCTCAACAGTGGTCTGAAAATGCCATGTGTCCCTCACTGGGAGTAAACACACAGAGGTAAGACTACTCCATATGTACCACTCTGGTCTCCCAGTAGCCAGGAGCAAGGTATTTGGAGTGGGGGAAGACTGATTCCCCAGGCTGCAGGCGGCTGAGACCTGGAGCAGCTGCCTTCCTCCCGCCCCACGATCAAGAGACTTGTTGGAGATCCTATCTGGCCATGAAAGTGCCTGTTTTCTATCATAGAATATGAGTGCAAACATTATACTCAAGCATTACTTTCGGTGAATAGAGGGTTCCTTTGAGAAAAGTCAGGTATTCTCCAGATAACCCAGAAATCACTCAATGAGCATGCAGTCAGACCCCAGGGGGTCACAAAACAGCTAGATTACGAACTGGAAGTCATGGTTTTGGACCCTGGCTTTGCTGGTGTTTTTGAGCGAACCACTCCAAACTCAGTTTCCCCATCTGTACAGTACATGGAATGTACTTCCTGTGCTTTAACAATAAGAGAAACTCCCCTAACACACAGCAGTCCACACACAAGTCCAGGAACCCCTGAGGCCTTGACAACTCGTGATTCCCACACAGTATCCTCCATCTTTTTTAATAGGCTTTGGAAATTAGAGCTCCCTTTTCAGTCTTTTATGTCTATTTATGCTTTCAACCAAAGCCATATTGCACAATGGAAGAGCTTAAAACAAATCCTTCATTGAGAATTTGACCAAACAAAAGGCACTTTTATGAAAAGGAGTATATATTCTTTTGTGGTTTTGTGTGAAGAAAGGAAAGAGGTGCCTGGCTCTCTGTTGCACACTTGCAATCTATTTTCCAGAAATAGGGCACACTTGTCATGTTTTTATTCTTACAAACTTAACAGAATGCAATAGCCCATTTTGACGGCATATAGTTAATAAAGGTACTTTCCTAGACTCCCAGGAAGTAAATAATTGACCTTTTAACTTCCTATGATTCAATCACAGGAAGCATACATGAAAATGAAAGAAATAAATGGAATAAAATCCAATATGCCACCACCAATAGCTGTTTACCTTCTCGTCTAGCTTCCAGAATGGCCTGATTTTTACCTCATTTCTGATAGAAACAAAGAAAGCAATCTTGCATTGCTCCTGACCAGCCATGAACACAACCTTTTTAGGAGGCTCCTTAAATTGTCACCTTACAAATATTTTTTCTAACTGGATCCTCTTCATCGTCTTGGTTTTGGAATAATTCTTTCAAGACAGAGTAGAAATAGCTGCTCACTCACAGGTCATCTATGAAATACATCCCGAGCGTTTAGAAGAAGTGTTGAAAGGATAGCTCTCCTAAGTTAAATAGGGTGGCTGTGGATAAGGGGGGGCAGGTGACAACTCTGGTGGCCTTTTTGCTTTAGCACAAATCAGGAGGCATTTTTCTCTCTGTTCAGGTGGGGGAACTGAGGTTCAGCAAAGCCGAGGGCGTGAGATATCCCCATCCAGGGGCCCTTTCCCTATCTTGTGCTTTATAACTCTGGACCACAACTGGGAGGAAGTTTCCATTTGATTTCGGTTTAGCTAAAAAAAAAAAAAAAAGCCTACAATTTCTTATAAGAAATTCTCTTTGGAGGAATTTCATTTTTAGTCCTTCACTTATCTGAGCGATCTCCTTGATTTCCACTTTTCTATTTCGCACCACTCCATTTGTTAACACAGACAAACAATTCCTGTTCCTTTCACACACTACCATCTGATTGAACCATACTAAAAGCCTCTCTTCCATTAAAACCCAAAATCATTGGTTGTCATGCTTGTGAAAGTTCCTAAGCTAGTACATGGCCAAAGCCAATGACAGAATATACCTTGGGTGTTCCTCGCTGAGAAAAATCTTCTCTCTCATCTCATAGGCTCACTGACATTCTGGAGTTCTAGCAATTGCTGCAGTGTACATCTTCTACCAGATGCAAGTTCGGGTCCTTGAATTGTTAGATGCTTTTTGTTTATTTGAGGTTTCATTGGTGAGGAAAAAATTCCATTTCCTTTCATTTGCTTTTCCGGAATAACTAGTCATTTTCCTTTCTGGAAAAAAAGAAAAGTTAGACTTGCCCTTGGCTGTGAAATCACCTATTATGTAGTGAAGGAAATTGACAACAGTCATCTGAACATTTTTGTCAAGTTTGAATATAGAGTTCTTTCTCACTGTTTTTCTCTCGTGTTCTAATAGTGAGCGTTTTATTTCTTTCCCTTTCCTTTTTATCCAAAGGTTTTAACAAAAATAATATAGTTTAAAGTCACATAGTGCAGAAAAAGAAATGAAGACTTTGGATGATTATTTTTAAGTATATTTTTTACACCGAGTGTCAGTTTTCTCCAGCATTAGCTCAGCACTCATTTTACTGAAAATAATGAGAAAATTAAATGAAGTTCCCCTTCTAGTCAAGTTATGGTTTTTTATCTTCTCTCCATTTTTTTCCTCATCTGGACTACAGTTTTTTGTACACAATGATGTTCCTTTACCCTTAGCAAATAAGAAGAAGAGAGCATTTTCCCCACAAATTTATTATGCTGAGTTTCAGCTGGCATATAGGGAGAAATCTATATTCAATTAAGAATATATACAAGCCTGAGCTTGTCTTTGAAATTTGTTCTGTCTGTGCTTGGGCCCTCCTACAAATTTGAGGGGAGAGGGAATAGTTAAAATTAGACCTAGTTTTCTTTTGCCCTTTAGGATAATCAAAAAGAAATTTTTTATAATCAGTGACTTTAAAGACTTACAACTTTACTTTTTTATAGATTTTATTTATTTATTTGAGAGAGAGCATGAGCAGGGGGGAGGGGTAGAGAGAGAGGGAGACACAGACTCCCCACTGAGCAAGGAGCCATATGCGAAACTTGATCCCAGTACCCTGGGATCATGACCTGAGCCGAAGGGAGACACTTAACCGACTGAACCACCCAGGCGCCCCAATTTATAACTTTAAATAAGACATTATTTTTTCTTCTTCTATAGACAAGCTGTATTAAGGGGGCAAGCATATGAATAGATGATCTCCTTCTTTGACACGATAGGGACTCCAGTTCACTAAGGTCTATATTTTCTCCACATTTCCTACATTGAAATCCATGCCCCATCACTTCAATAACACCCTAGCAAGCACTCTAGATTTCTTTGCCCATTCTCTTTGGTACACCCATTTGGCAAAACCCCAAGCAGTGATGAACCCAACTCTCTGCTTTTGGGGAGACCACATCTGAGTAGCTGAACCCTGTTACAGTTACATACCTGGAAAGACTGTTTCCCTTATAAATTTGATCACCCACCTCAAATGGACCCGTACTGCCCAACTATTTCACCTCACATCTATCATAATTTTTATCTTTAATTCCTCTTCAGAACTAATCTGTTCTCCTCAAATTTCAACTCTCCAACTGCCCACCTCATTCAATAAATGAGCTCACCTCCTACTTCACAGAGAATGTAGAAGCCATTCGGTGGGAACTCTTCTCATCAATCTATCAAACATTAAAACCAACCTACTTCTATACTTTTCTCTTTTCTCATAACATCAACCAATTCCTTCTCAACTAAATCCTTTGAAATGGCTTTTAAGCATGCTTAAGTCTTTTTTTTCTTTTTTTTTCTTTTCTTTATTTACTTGCTTATTCAGTTATTTTTTTACTATGTTATGTTAATCACCATACATTAATTACATCATTAGTTTTTGATGTGGTGTTCCATGATTCATTGTTTGCGTATAACACCCAGTGCTCCATGCAGAACGTGCCCTCCTTAATACCCATCACCAGGCTAACCCATCCCCCCACCTGCCTCCCCTCTAGAACCCTCAGTTTGTTTCTCAGAGTCCATAGTCTCTCATGGTTCATCTCCCCCTCCAATTTCTCCCCCTTCATTCTTCCCCTCCTGCTATCTTCTTCTTTTTTTTTTAACATATAATGTATTATTTGCTGCAGAAGTACAGATCTGTGATTCAACAGTCTTGCACACTTCACAGCGCTCACCATAGCACATACCCTCCCCAATGTCTATCACCCAGCCACCCCATCCCTCCCACCCCCCACCACTCCAGCAACCCCCAGTTTGTTTCCTGAGATTAAGAATTCCTCATATCAGTGAGGTCATATGATACATGTCTTTCTCTGATTGACTTATTTCACTCAGCATAATACCCTCCAGTTCAGTCCACGTCGTTGCAAATGGCAAGATCTCATTCTTTTTGATGGCTGCAGAATATTCCATTGTATACGTATACCACATCTTCTTTATCCATTCATCTGTCGATGGACATCTTGGCTCTTTCCACAGTTTGGCTATTGTGGACATTAAGCATGCTTAAGTCTTAACCATTTAACAACATAAATGAAAGCTTCCAGTAACCTCAAACCCCTACATCAATCAGCTTCTATCTCTTCCCCTTTCACAGTCAAACTGCTCAGGTTGACTATACTCACTGTCTACATTTCTTTCCTTCTACTCATGCCTCAGACCACTTAGATCTGGCTTCTACCTCAACCACTTTACTAAAGCTGCTTGTTAGGTCAACCACGACCACCATATTCCTAATTTAGATGGATCTTTTTTAGTTTTCTTTTGACATGTCTTTTTAGCAGCATGTGATATTGTTGATTGTTCCCTTCTTGATGTAAGTCTTTCTTTGCCTCGTCTTCCCTGACTCAACACTCTGAGTTTTTCCTACTTCTCTGGCCAGTCATTTTTAGACTCACCTTCCTTTGTCCATCAAACACTGGAGTTAATCAAGATTCTATCCAAGGCCGTCTTCTCTTCTCTATCCCTAAGTGATGCAATCTATACTCTTAGATTAAAATAACATGGAAACAGAGAGGAGTCCCAGATTTATAACTGCCAAACTCCAGCTGCATAGATGCAACTTACTTGATATCTCCATTTGTATGCCTTAAAGATTCATCACTGTCAATATATCCAAAACCAAACTCCAGAATCCCCCTCCAAACCTAATCCCTGTCCAAGTGCCCCCCTATTCTGTTATGCAAATAAAAAACTCAAGTGTTTTCCTGAATACTCTCTCTTTCATCCTGCTGTGATGTAAATCATCCTTCACTAGTTTTACTACCTTAAGGATTTACATTCAAGATAAAACCTTTAGAATGTTCTGATTGTTATTGTTTGGTTGAATTTTTTTTTTAAAAAACTACATTGTAACACCTTTTTTTCCTCCAACACACTGAAACAAGAAAGAATTATAAATGGGAAATGATCTAAGTGTAAAATACTGCACAGAGTCAAGTATTTTTTGAAAAAAACAATTACATGCCAAGAAATATTTTTATGTTTTCAAAGAGGAGCTTTAATAGTGGGCATCATTCTTGTTACTTTCTCAAGGTCAGAGTCACTAAATTCAAAGAACTGAGGCACATAAAGGACTGCAAACTTCACCAAGAGTTTCAAAAGGTCTAAGTGGATTAGTAATTTACCTTCTTAGCTACATGTATTTCTTACATTTGGTAGAGCTATAAAACAGTTTTAAAGTTAATATTCTATCATAAAATCTTATAAATGAACATCATCATCATATTGGATTTCTCAAGAGATCTGTAACTTGGCCTATAAAAGAGATGTCTCTTAATATATTTTTAAATTATTCTAAGCAGAAAGCACTACTATCCTATTCTAGATTACATACTAGTGAGGAGAGAGATTCTTCTGCAAAGCCTCCTAAGGATACAGAATGCATCAGGATATTGAATTGTTGGGGAAAATAAGAGTTACATTTTTGCAAATAAACCCTGTACCTATATTAAAAGCTCAGTATTCACAGGAGCTTTCCCAGATAATATGCCTCCTTCTGCCAAAATACAAAGCAACCTCCATCAGTTAATAATGAGTATGACTAATTATTAACCTGAACAACAGATGACATCAGGGAAAACTGGCATAAATTATCCCAAAATGAACTGTGAGTGAATCTGTCCATTTAATGAATCTAATTTACATGATTCTTCTCCCTGCTGTTCCCTTTGTAAATAGTCTTTCATTTAAATAATTTTCAGCCCAAAAGCTAGAATCCTAATTATTCTGGGAGTTATGTGGGTTTGATGGGTAAGCCATTCTTTTAGCCATAACTTGCAAGCTGTTCAGATCACTGATCACTACACCTGGCTGATAGTTTAGATAATAATATTGCTCAGGTATTTGGCTCAGGACCCTGTTCAGAGCTCAGATTACAGATAAACTCCTTAAATGGGAACTCATGGGACACAGGACCATGCTTCCAAGGCAGCAGTGTTGGGCAAATAGCCTAGGTGATACAGACAAAAGTGTTCCCTTTTGTATACAACCATGAACCATCTTTGACACCATCTGATGAATCAGTGGTAGACAGGCCACCTTCACAGCCCTCCAAGTTCCAGCAGACCCTTTAAGTTCTGGGGGGACACAGTAGGGTCTCCTGCATTTTCTTGCTGAATCTGAGACCACATTATGAAGCCATGTCATTGATTTGATCAACTACTACTTGTGGCAGTTCTCTCCTAGCTTTTGAAAATTATTTTTTCCTCTTTGCATCTGGGTAGAACATCTCATTCTGAGAACTGACCTACTCTTGCCCTCTATTCCCACACTTTGCCTAGGAAAAAAAAGGGGAATTTTAAAAGACTACCCTGCTGTTCCTACCACCACAAAAGGAAAAATCAAAGGGAATTTAATATTTCCTGTCATACATGTGCTCATGTGCACAGGATCACACAATTAGTCTCCTTCATAATAAAGAGGAAAAGAACCAAGGGGAAACAAAATCCATAACCTCCTTTGGTAGTAAGTCTATGGGATACTCTGCACAGTTGAACCATCTATGAAGGTCAAATCCATAATCTCCTCTTCTGGGTATCTAAACTGCTCCTATCAGTCATTTCAGTGAATGAAGGAATAAAGACTAGAAAAAAGGATAGTTGCAGATTTGAGAAATAGTAGAAGGGCCGGTGCCATGGATGGCAATAGTACCACTTGTATTATTACAGTCATTTTTATATTACTAGCATTTGAGGATTATATTATCTAGCATTTGAGGATTGTTTTGACAATTTGTCCAAAGAGAGAGAAAACAGAAAGAAGGAGTAATCTTTTCAAGAAGAAACACACGTGTGTGTGTGTGTGCGTGCACACGTGTGCGCGCGTGTGTGCAGGCATATGTGTGAATGCATATGTACTTGAACACGCACTAGATACACCATAACCTGAGTGATTCAGTAGATCACCCAGTAGATAGAAAATGAAGTTAATTTTCAGTTTGCTTCATCTTTTGAAATACGATCGTATGTTGTGGTGTCTACAAGCATTGCTGGATTTTAACAACTTGTTCAAGTTCATCTTGACAAATCTAGGTCCTAGCATTTATTTGGCCTTGAAAGTTATTTTATTTGTAGATACTGTTCTGGTTGCTACATGGATGGTGGCATTGGGTGGGGGTATTTCAAACCTGAGATAGCTCAGTGGATAAACAGGAATACATCAGCAATAAGCTTCATAAATGGCCTCAGGTGAAAAAAATCCACTAAGTACTGGATCAGAGCCTGCTGGTCGTAAGGAGGCAGAAATCCTGGTGTTTGTTTCATTGAGAGGTCCCTTCCAAAGGAATCAACAGCAGCTTTTAAGATGGTCAGCATAGCACTCAAATGTGCTAAGTATGAACCTTAGAAATACAGTTTCCACATTTACCTTTGCCCTCCACCTTCTGAGATCACAGGAGAGCTGGGCCCTGCCCATGATACCAGTTCCCAAAACACAGCTCTAAACATCCAGAGTAGATTCACTAAGAATCAATATCACTCAACTCTCAGGGCCCTCCACTTGAAGGAACCCCTGTGTAAGAGACCTGTCCTTATTTTATATTCAAAAGCTTATATTCTTTATGTGAAGAAGGGTCCCCCAAATTGGGTATCCTTCAGGTTCTACAAAATCTGGATCCGCTCCTATCTATGTGAGTAAGTGCAATAAAGAAAACATGGTGAATTTATGGTCTTACTGTAATATGAAGTATTATGATATATTATATCATTGTGAAAGATTTCAGTCTCTAGCCTTCATATAGCCCACTTTTCTGCATTTGCTGTTGGTTTTAGTAAAAAATATATATTTTCCATTTATTTGGCTAGAAGTTCCAAAGTTCCTCAGGAAGTTTAATTTTCACTTTGGTCTCTGAAGATGTTATTCCTCTCCACATCGCTTCCCAATCATTTTGCACCATTTCTTCTGCTCATCATACCATTAATTCACAGATGCCCAATAATGGTTATTACAGGATCATATAATACCACATTCTAACTTGGTATTGCACAGCTATGACTGACCTCGAATCACTCTCTTGCCCTCCTTTGCAACTCAGTCCAGTTATGGATTGATGATTGCGTTTCAGTCCTATTCTGGATCCACCAGTCCACTCTTTAAAGTCTTTAATGTTAAGCACTGGAGCCCCTTACCTGGTTCCACCTTGGGTATACGTTCTCATAACCAAAAGTTCATGGGAACTAGCCACCTGTGAGCCCTCTGCTCCAAAAGGCCTGCACAACAGAAGCACAAAAGAACGGGGGGAAAAAATCCTAATTAAAGAAGATCACCTCTCAATCATACCAAATTATGCTACCCTGAGAGAAACTCAGAGAAAAGAACTGATTATATTCAATGTAAGTACCAAAAGCCATTTGGACAGACTTCTCAGCCTAAAGGAGGATGGTGGGAGGGTTAGTCTTAAAAATTTTGTTAAAGAATTTTCCTAGAATTAAGTACCCTTTTCAGCTCTAATTATGATTCTGCTACCGGCAAGAATGATAAAGTTCAGAGGAACTTAACTGCACAAAACACCTAGAAATTAAGAAAAACTTTTGTGCTGATGATTGACAAATTACAATACATTTCCCATCCCTTTATTACATTCCTCATACTGACCCATTCATACTGTCCTCTTAGAAAGAACAGATAAAAGGGTGCCTGCTAACAGGTTTTTGGACCTTATGAGAATCTTTACTGAGTGAAGGTCTAAACAGAAGACCTTTTCTGAGTATATTCTGAAATATAGACTGATGAATAGAGTAAGGGCAAATAATTATTATAAATTGCATTGAGAGAGGATTGATGCCCCCTTTCCAGCAGAAATCCTGAAGAAGTTGCAAATAAAGAGCACTGGGAAAGCTGCCAAAGACATGAACCAAAACCCTTTTGAGAGAGTCTCTGTAAAGACTCCACCAGCTATAGAGTGGTTGAGATGGGGACTCATCTGGTTTTCCATTGAAAAATTCCTGCCACTCATCAGTATCTGTTTCCTGACCATGATAGCCTCAAGGCTTACCACTGTGCCTGGCACATAGCAGGTGTTCTAGTATATGTCTAGTAAATGTTGACTCCTCAGGTAATCGGGAAAGTCCTTCAGTTAAATGATAGTAAAAACACTGATGTATTCCACTCAGAGACTTGCTCTATTTCAGGCTGGTGTTGGGCATTGTCTTTTGACCTCTGCCCACTCTTCTATTTATTTACTTGCTTTTCACTTAATTTTTGTGGCTTGGCATGGTTGTGCACAGAATCTGGAACCTAAGACTGTATTAGGCCAGTCAAGCATGAAATTATAGTTTGTTGTCTGAAAATGCACAAGGGTACCCAGGAGACTAAGCATGATATAATAGTACTGAGGGCTTTTAACATGAATTTAATCAACCATGATTCCGGGTGACTTATTATTTTGTTTACAATGTCATGATGCAAAAGTTTTCATGTTGGGTCCCTAATGCTTTTGAGATTGCTCCCGTGCGTTAGTCTTTGACACGGGCGCTTTCTTTTCCATGTCAGTTAACACCTTTTTAGGAGCTGTAATTGTATGTGGCACAGCCTCTAATTCAGGCAGCACCATCCTTTTCCAGAAGCAGTTGCCACTCACAGAGTCATGTTAATAATTGTAAGAAAACAATGAATTGAGCAACAGTTGTGAACATGAACCTAATGAATACAGCCAAGATCAGCTTTGGAACAGGAAAGGAAATCATCAGAGTAGATGTGACTGTTGAGAACTCCGGAGTACACCTCAACAATCTGCACTTTTAGTAATAACTATTGTTCACCAGGCACAACAACAGTTTTCAACAATGTGGCAATATCATGTGATGGAAAAGCCTTAAGAGCACCAGTAAAAAGGATCTGAAGAGTAATTTATTCATGTTAGAAACAGAGTAGGAGGGAGTGGACATAAAGAGAGGTAGGAGGAAAAAAGAACGCTGTGCACTGAGCAAGAATTGCCACCTGGGACTCAAACAGAAGATCCTTATGCAGGGCTTGAACCAAATAGGTGAGCAAGAGAGCTGGAAACTGCATTTCTTCCCTCCAGCCACTCTGCTCAAATGCAGCTGCACAAATTGTAATGAGTTAATTACAGAAGAAAACGATGGCAGCCAATACATACTAACAGTGAAGGAGGCTCAGGGCACCTATCCAAGGAGCTGCATGATGAACCTCCACACCAGGAGGGACACTAATGAGAAGACTGTGAGATAGAGCAAGGTGGACTTCCAAGGGACTCACAAATAATTATTGATGATGATTAAGAGTGAAACCATTGGTGGCAGATAGTGGCATGGGGAAGCCAAAATTCTATCCCTCGGGCTGTCGGATAACACAGTCTTGTGTAGGAGGAATCAATAAGATTTAAATTATGGAGTCTGAAGGTTTCCAGCATTCTCAACCACTCCTTGGCTATAATTCCAGCCAAGAATTGAGAGGAGAAGTGAGAAAATTTTCAGATCCCATAGCATTATGTTACGTTGTAAGTTAAAGGCGGTATAACACCATGGAACTTAAAAGGTCTTTGGATTCAGAACAATGGGTTCAGCCCCCTCTCTCTTTCACTTACTGAGTGATTGGGCAGGTCACTTAACTTTTTCAAATCTGTTTCCTAATACTCAAAATCGGAAGAAGCTGTTGTTATAATGGTAAAGTGCCAAGCACCGTACCCACATTCATGATAATTTTAATAACTTGAAAGCTTAAACATATAATCCTCAGACTGTTTTAAGTTTGTTTGTTTGTTTTTTAACATAAAAGTGATTGCTTTGCCCTGGGCCATTCTAATTCTTGTCTTCTACCCAGTGGCTTCTGTGAGTGGAAGCAAGCTCCTGTAAGACCATCATCTGGTTTGGGGTGTAGTCTGGTGTGTCATTATTTTTTTTATTTTTTTTACGATTTTATTTATTTATTTGACAGAGAGAGAGAGACAGTGAGAGAGGGAATACAAGCAGTGGGAGTGGGAGAGGGAGAAGCAGGCTTTCCACGGAGCAGGGAGCCCGATGCGGGGCTCGATCCCAGGACCCTGGGATCATGACCTGAGCCAAAGGCAGACGCTTAACGACTGAGCCACCCAGGCGCCCCAGGTGTGTCATTATTTTTAAAGACCTATTTAAAAATATATGTATGCATGTCCCAAGATTTATACACACAATTTGGGCTGGGAATGAGTTAAACCAAGAAGAAATGATTAAACAGTTGACTGGCTCCTGCTTGCTTCCTTTTTCCCTCTGTCTGTGGGTTTCACAAAAGTGTTTGTTAAATATAACACTGCCCTGTCTGCCTGTCAGGATTTTCAGTCTGACACAGAAAAACACAAAGACCAAGTGGGGCCAAAAATGTTTACAATGGCCTTCTCTTCGCCACACTCCTTGTGCAAACTGAAATATTACAGAAAACAGGATTCAGTTTTATTTATAATGAAACCTCTTAAAATGTATTTAGGCACAACTGCATTGACAACCATAACACTTTGACATTGCCATCAAAATGAGAGCTCTTTTCTTTCTCGAAGCTCTCCAAGACCACGAAGATAACGTAGCCAGTTTTCAGCCTGGTACAAGAAGTATACATTCATACCGCTTCAAATATACATGAGTATACATTTTAACAGGACTGTTTATTTAAAGGGACATCCATATCCATTTCTTATATACAAAAGTCACTTAATTGGCATTCTAGGATCCTTCCTCACGTCTTTTACTCATTTCCTTAAGGATAGAAAAGCAAAAAGCATGTGACACACCTTCATGGGGACTTGACCGGTTCTGTTCTAGCCCTGACATGAAGCAGTAATGAGTTCTAACTTTCAAAGTACCAAGGAAGATCATCCTCTGCCAACACAGAGGACACAGGTTTAGGAAGAAAGGGACATGGGGCCTGGGTCACCACAGACTGGGAATTCTCTTTCCCATTCTTTAGTTCCCCAAGAACATTTATCAGGGTTTGTCAAGCTCGCTCTAAAGTGGAGGCAGCTCAGAATCCACTGGGGCATTTTGGTTATATGTTCAGATCACTGGCCTCTCCCTGAGCATTCTGATTCAGACAGTCTGGGAGTAGAAGATCTATATGTTTCACCAGTATCCCAGGGGATTTTACTATAGTGGGATGACACGAAAGCTCTGGGAAAGTCCAGAAGTTCTGTGAAAAAGCTGCCCTGTCGGATTCAAGAAGGACTTGACTACTATGCCCATTTTACAGAAGATAACACTGAGGCTCAAAGTCACAAAACAAATAAGGGGCCAAATTAGGTCATGAATCCAAATCTGTTAGCATCCAGAGTCCATATTTGACCTCACTATGTGATAATCCCTCCAGTGCAGTTGGTGACTAAATCTTAACACAGTTCCTTGGCTGTGGCCTCTCTTACTTTTCAGCATGTCACCTTCCAACAGCTCTGTGTTGATATATGCTGTTGCACTCTAGTAACCAGGATTGTGAAATCATAAATTTTCTCTTTACACCCATTTGAAGTTCATTGGCCATAGTGTAAGGACCTGCAGGTAGATCCAGACCTCTCCTGAGAGGCAAGTTCACGGGCTTTGTGACAATTCTTTTCTGCTATGTTCAGGCCACTTTTTCCAGACATGTACGGGATCAAAATTGGATTTCCAGATGATTAAAACTGAAAGAAGTCCAATTGATTGACATATGCAAATGTTTTACCCAGAGATTCCTTATGTCTAGCGCTCTTCACACCAATTATAGCCTTTATTCTTCGGATAAAATTAATAAAAGCAAAACTTCTCTGGCTGAAGATGGGATGAATATTCTAAAGCCTAAAGGCCAACTCTCTCTTCCATCTTCTCCCCATGACATCCACTGAGGTCCCTCTCACCCACCAAGGAATCTTGGTGATCCACAAACACAGCTGGAAAGTTAGGGTCCTAGGGTCTCCTTCCAGTAATAAAAAAGCAAAGGCTTTTTTCACTAAAACGTGTAAGATTTTGCCAATAGAGTAACTCATAACAAATAAATAAAACACCCCTTACTTGGCTCCATTGCTAGGAATTAATATGGGCAGATAATTCGAAGGCATTGGACTTGGAATTAGGAATTCTGCCCTCTGCATGCCACTGCTGGCATCTTTATTATCAGGACAAGCTACCAGGCTCACCTGGCTTCAGAACTTGCCCCTCTTTAAGCTCAACCTTCATAGCTTATCTCCCAAGCCAGGAAGCAGCCTGCTGGCTTGTAGAGGAGATATGGGGTGTTTCATTAAACACACATCATGGGCGCCGGCTCTCATAGCTGCCTTCATTTTGTAGAGATTCTAGAATTGCAGTTTCAGACCACGTAAGAACTTAGTGTTCACCGTGAATACTGCTGCTACCACTGGTTCCCTGCTTACTAGTTCTGAAATGATCCAGATAATGAGCCAGCCATAGAGCATTATTTGGTTGCCAAATAACAATTGGTGAAACAAATCCAAATTTTATAGATATTCGCAAAAGGACATGGAATGTGTGAATGAGTGGATGTGTCTCTTCATTTTAGAGGTTTCTTTGTACTGTTTGTTCACAGGAATCACAACCAAACAAAATGACCCTAATCAGGGCAATGACGATGTGCGTACAAGGAGAGTTTGAGCCAAACAGAACACAAAGTGAAAGCACAGTTCCTGATGGGTGGGACTGACCATATCCTGACCCAGAGAGAAATGCTCATGTTCCCATCAGACTTCCCCCAAAAGACGATAGGAGGTATAAAATCACCAATTTCCTGGGCCAAAGGGCCAGCCCAGCCTACTTCACAGCAAAGGTACTCAGGTTTTAGTTTCTGAAAGTGAATTTGATCATACCCAAACGTAACAACACACTCCCCAACTGCTGTTATTTCTTCTAACATACTTCCTGTGTTTTATATGTGATTTAAATAAAAGTCCTGAAAGTAACATAGAGGAGTGAAAAGAATATAACTTTTGGCATCAGATTGCCTTACGATCTTAAGCAAGTTACTTAAGGTCTCTGAGACTTGGTTACCTCAGCTGTAATTTGAAGATAATAAACCCCTATTGAGAGGATTAATGTGGGGATTAAATGAAATGGTAGATCCATATATGAGTCAGCTGGCAGATAGAAGACACAAAGAAAGCATAGTCGTTATTAGTAATATTATTTGAGTAAAGACCAAACAATGGCAAATCCTTTCCCATCTTCCCCAAATTATCCTCTCTCCTGCCCAAGCTCATACTTTAGGAGAATAAAACCTCTTTTGTTTAATAAATGTTCTCACTAATTAATACCCAGACAAGGGATCTCAACCCTTGAGTATACATGAATCACTTGGGTTCATTGGTTTGGGGTGGGACCTAAGCATAAGGTATTTTTAACAAGTATATGAGTATTTCAATATGCATCTGCATTGAGAACCAATGGCTTAAGCTATTAAACAGCTTACTGTTAGTTTTCCTGCTTCCAGATTCCCCCCACTCCAATCCATTCTCTAGTGTACTAAAATAGTCACCCCAACAATCAAATCTGACCTTGTCACTCCTGTATTTAGAAACCTTAGTTAGCTTCCTTTGGCTGTAGCAAAGTTGATGAATATACTTCTTCTTTTATGTACCAACTCCAGTAGGTTGGGGGTGGCTTCCAAAAAGCCTCGGGTAGAGAAGGATTCCATGGGTTGGCCTGGACTCAGCAGGAAAGAATGCCATTCATGGCAGATTGAGGACATCTGTCATGAGTATAGAAAGTGCAGAACTCTGGAATTTGCCGCGCCCGATATAGGAATACAGCTACAACTCTAACATGGCATAGAAGATCTTGCACAGGTTATTCCTCTAGCTGCATTTCCTGCCTGTGAGGCCACAGGCTATAGTCACAATCAGTTTCTTATTTTTCCTCCCAAGCATGAATCCTCAACTCCACGACTTCGTTCACACTATTCCTTTGCTAGGAATGGCCTTGTCCTTCTTCCCTCCTCACTGAATGCCCTAATCCTTCTTCAGGATTCAGGCTGAATGTCACCTTTTCCGGGAGAATTCCTATGAATATGACAGATATAATTAGTCTCTCTCTCCATCTCTATGCTTATGAAGCAGTTTTCCCCCGTCTTTATAACTATATCCCCCATCTTTAATAACATTGTCATAATACCATATGGTAATTTACTCTATGTTTACATATTCAAGTCCCCAAATATATGATGCACATCATTAATGCTCAGTAAATGTTGATGAATGAGTGAATGAATGAATGAGTGAATGAACTCCTTGGATGCAGATACTATTGCTTACTCATCTTTGTTTCCCAATGCCCCGCTAGTAACTAACGCATAGTAGGAATTCAGGAGTCAGCTGAGTGACTGAGTCAGTGACTACAGGCTCTGCTACCACCCATATGGCACAGTGATCTGGGCTCATTCTGAGTCACAAATCACAATCTGCCAGAAACCTTCCATCTGGGGAGATCGCTCCCCACAGCAGCTTTTCCTTTCAGTCTTTAGGCCTGTTTTGTTCCTTATTCAACAGGAAATAATTGAATGCTAGCACTGACTCAAAAATAACTTGGGAAGCCATAAAAATTGTAAAAGATCTATTAGTAATATTGTGCAGGATGCTTTACGGCAGCCCTGCAGAGCGCCGTGCATCTAGTTCCTGGGGTTTCTTTATGCTTTCATGTTGCACATGCTCCTCTTATCCAGGTGGTCAAGCAGCCCACCAGCCCCTCACAACTCAGTCTTGCTGACTGCTCAGTGCAGCAAAACTGATCAGCTGGCTATATGTGGAATAAAGGGAAAATGCTCAGGGTATGCTCAGAATTATCCCTGATCAGGTAATGTTGTGCAAAAGAAATGTGACATCCCTTCCTTCTCACCCTCTCCCACCTGAAGCATAAGTGTTGTACTCTCTCTACTAAAGGTGAAATTCTGCCCTCAAAGATTTCTTCTCTAAGCATAATGCTGAGATGCACAAAGAGTTAAGCTTTCTCAATTCCGTGTGGTTTACTCATTTAAATCGGCATCGCTACAGAGCAGAAACTATTTTAGCTCTATGCATAAGTGGCATATCTAATATAGAATTACATTATAATGAAATGTGCATTAATGCAAGCCTCATAAAATGCTTCTCATGTTCTGCAGGCATCCAAAAGTTGAAAATGCCTATAATCTTATTTTACTTGCAGCTCAAATGATGATATATCAGGTTAATATGCTTAATTAAAAGTCACATCTGAAACATTCAAAGGCATAGTTAATTCACTATTGACATTTGCTATAACACACTTAAGCATTGTGGAGACAAGACAATGGGACATGTCACTCCTGCTAGGAACAGAAGGATGATATCTTATGATTTTCAAGAAAAAGCATGTGCTTGACACCCAAGAAAATGCAGCTAACCATGCCCTAAAATATTTACCATTAATAATAAATTTTTGCTTAAAGAGACATTCTCAAAACAATATCCAAACCACTCCTGTAAACGGAGATTAGTGAGAAAGAGATATTTCCAGGTGCCATTTATTCCACACGTTGGGTCTGATGAGTTGACTGCTGGGCACATTCCTCAGAAATGGCCAAAGGCTGCCTGAAGACTGTCCCTTTCAGCTTCTGATGAGCAAGCTGTCCCCATCTGAATGTGAGATGTGAAGCTAAGGGAGTCCCCTTCCTGCCACTTGGCACTGAATTTAAAATAAAACAACTGAGCTTATTCCATTTACAGACAGGTTGACTTCCCATTTATAAAGCTTTATCTTTTTATTCTCCGGCCCAAAAGTCCATGTTGCTTTAAAATGCAGTTGGGTGGTCCTCTGCTCATCAATGCTCTTGCGGATGATTCTGGTCAGTCCATCAGAGGGCACACACCGTTTCTCACTTCACCATCTGTCTCCTCCACCCTGGAGTCAAAGCCTGGCCACATTCTGCGTCCCACGAGTTGCGCCTACAGTGTTTTACAAGTATTTTGAAGGCTCTTTCTCGGGATTTCCTCTTAATTACTCTCTGTCCTATACGCTGGAGGAAAAAAAAAAAAACAACAGAGCTGGGCCTGCGGAAGTGCAGGTGCAGAAGGAGAGCTGGAGGAAAAGTCAGCGCCTGAGACTGGGCAGGTGCCACACCCAGGGACCTGGACCCAGACTCCGAGGCCCTGCCAGTGAGGACCCCTGCCAGTGAGGACCTCCCTGAGGAGGAGGGAAGGGCACTTCCAAAAGGGGGAAAGGCTGGGTGCCCAGGGAGATGAATGGAAGGGGAATGGAGCTCTTCCAGAGGGGCAGGCGAGGGGCGAGCACATTGGTCAGTCCCAAGAACTAGGAGGTGAGAGGAGCTGCCTGGTCAGAGAGGCCACTGAGAGAGCAGAGCAAGCTGGAGGCACAGGTGTCAGGCAGCCTGCCATATGAGCCTGGCGGGTCAGGGTGAGCCCAGCTGCACCTGTACATTCCGCACACACACACCCGAGAACTTGATGGAAAATCAAAATTGTTTTTGTTAATGATTTCAAATTTCCTGTCAATAGAGATAGGCTACCACTAACACAGAGGGGAGTTTCCTTTACAGGTTCTACAAGTTATTTATTTTTCCTCTTGGCTATTTTGTTCCTCATGGCTCTACTGAGTTCCCTGTTCTGCCCCTGGAATCAGGTTCCCACCTTTTTTTATTCACTCATCAACTCCCCTACTACCACTTCTCGCCCCAAACACACACACACACACACACACACCCCACACACACCTTCAAGGGACAATAAATTACCAGATCTATAAGGTTGCTCTAAATAGGAAACATTCATTATACCACAGAATTTCTCTAAGTATTGTGGAGCAATGTGTTGTTTAGGTTATGGCTGCACTGAGGCCTCAGAAACCGCTCCCTGTCCTTAAGTGGTTGGATTCTTGAAAGTCAGCTGTTTGTCTTCCTGACCCTTTAAGAACAAATGCCACATGTAAAGGTCAACTTCAATGGAAAGTTCAGAGCCTACAACAGGCAATAAGGTTATATTTTCAAGGTTCTTTGACAAGATCCTTAAAGGGTCAAATGTGGTCCTTTAAAGGGTCAAAGTTGATGTAGAATATGAAACAGCATGTTACGTACATACTCGCAGGCAGGCAAGAGCAGCCTTACCAGAGAGGGAAAACCCCATGTACTGTTGTAGCCGTCTTTGGGGCTCATAACAAAAAAAGGTGTCAGGAGAATGGATCAAGCTAATCAGGTAGAACAACCCAAATATCCTCCGGCAGCTAAAACTAACTTGTGAAGAAAGGAGGGAAGGGAAGAAGGAAGGAAGGAAGGGAGGGAGGGAGGGAGGGAGGGAGGGAGGAAGAGAAAAGAAAGAAAGAAAGAAAGAAAGAAAGAAAGAAAGAAAGAAAGAAAGGAAGGAAGGAAGGAAGGAAGGAAGGAAGGAAGGAAGGAAGGAAGGAAAGGAGAAGAGAAGAGAAGAGAAGAGAAAAGAAAAGAAAAAAGAAAAGAAAAGAAAAGAAAAGGAAGGGAAGGGAAGGAAAGGAAAGAAAGTACAGGTAAGCCCTATGTATAACACGCGGAAGCAAATTACCTCCAGGTTCAAGAATGATAAAATTACTTCCAGGTGGAGAGCTCGAAGCTCTGACAAGGAGATCAAAGGGAACTGGGGGGGATTTTTTAAGATTTCTTTTTATTCATTTGAGAGAGAGGCAGAAACAGAGGGAACACAAGCAGGGGGAGTGGGAGAGGGAGAAGCAGGCTTCCCGCTGAGCTGGGAGCCGGATGCAGGGCTCCATCCCAGGACCCTGGGATCATGACCTGAGCCGAAGGCAGATGCTTCACCATCTGAGCCACCCAGGCGTCCCAGGGAACTGAGTTTTGAATACCGTGTAGGGCTTTGAATCAAGGAGATGGAGAAAGGGGAGTGTGTCAAGCATAATCAGGGGCATCTAGACTCCAGTGTTAACATCAGCATCCCATTAAGATGGCAGGAGAATTCCTCCTGTTTCTTTATGGTTCACTGTTGCAGTGTTTTCAGGCTGTTCAAAATAGTTCAGCAGAACAGTCTTCAATATCATCAAAGATCTTAAGACTGAAGGGATTATAAAGTACTTTGTATGTTTTTAATTACTAGACTTTACTTTTTAGAGAAGTTTTAGTTTTACAGAATTTTGAGCAAAAGTGCAGAGTTCCCATATACTCCATCACTCTCTGCACAAACTTTCTGCACAAACTTTCCCATTACTAACATTTTGCATTAGTGTAGTACATTTGTTATGACTGATGAGCCAATATTGGTACATGGTTATTAACTAAAGTCCATAGTTTACATAAGGTTCACTGAAGTCCATAGTCAACATCAGTATGTGTTGTACATTCTATAGGGTTAGAAAAATATATAATGACATGTATCCACCATGACAGTACCACATGTAATAGTTTTTTTTTTTTAGCGAAAGCTCTAATTCTGATTTCTTGATATCTATTCTTGATTAAAATCCATGTAGGCAGGGAAAACAGTACTGTACCTGCAGCAGAAATAGTCAAACAGAAAAACTCACCCTGTTGACATGCATTCTGGCAGGAAGAGAGAAGGCTTTCAGAACTGTCTTAGTAAGAATAGCTTATCCAGGTTTGCAACTTTTAGTGGAACATAAAAGTTGGGGATTGGACAAGTTAGTGCTCAAAGAGTTTAGAACAAATTTGGAAAAATTAGCACTGGCTCCCACAAAATTTACTGCATGTACTTGATTCTCCCTCAATAACCTAGAAACTCTGGTTACTACCACATTGCAGAACAGTGTGGGAACACCAAAGTATGGGGGTTAGAATGTCCTGTTCATCCTATGTTACAACCAGAGTATTATCCCCAAGTATGTTGAACAGGAAAGATGTTAGATATTTCTGTATCTCAAGTAGCTGGCCATAGATGGAAGATGTTTGTGGTAGAACTAAGAATAGCGAAGGGGAGAGCGGCAAAGGAGGGGCCCAGAGGAAAATACTTCTAAGTTCAAATGATAGGAAACAAGAAAAGCCTCAGGGCACCAAAAAAAAAAAAAAATAGTATCAATCTAAGAGCAGCAATAAGAGGGGATGGAAAAAATAAAACAGACAAAAGCTATGTTTTCTTTTCCTCTTGAATTAAAATTCATGTTTGTTCCAGGGGCGCCTGGGTGGCTTAGTCGTTAGGCGTCTGCCTTCTGCTCAGGTCATGATCCCCGCGTCCCGGGATCGAGCCCTGCATCGGGCTCCCTGCTCCGCGGGAAGCCTGCTTCTCCCTCTCCCACTCCCCCTGCTTGTGTTCCCTCTCTCGCTGTGTCTCTCTCTGTCAAATAAATAAGTAAAATCTTTTAAAAAAAATTCATGTTTTTTCCACACAGCACCATACAAAGGGACTTCTTTTTGTGCTGTCTGATCTAGTGTCTATGTTGGCTTCCCCCCCACACACATTTTAAGAGACAAATGCCTTTACCATTTGTTCACCCCATTTTGCTACCATCCCCCAAGTCTACTTTTATGGATTTTTTTTTTCTTTAATTGTGAGAGGTGGTGATTTTTTAAGAGAAGAAGTTTAGCACTCATTTGGATTTATCGTCTGCCATTTTTGGAGAATACTTCCTTCTTTCTTCTGTTCTGTCTGAAAGAGACTCTATAAGTGAGTTCTAGTTCAAGTTCTAGAGGAATCTGTTTCCAGTTCCCCACTGTATTCTCAGAATACTTGCAAGGATCATTTCTGAGGCTTTTCAACTGGAATTATCCTAAGACTTATTTTGGAATGTGTGTCTGCTGACCGATTCAAGAAGATCATTACTGCTGAGGAAAAAAAATTATTTTACCACAAGATAGATGAGTGCCTCCATCACCATTCTTAGAACTATGAGCACAAAGCAAGAGAAAACGAGCCCCTGAAGGAGAGACATACGATCACTGATTTTAAGTGCACAAAGATATAACACCGCCGTTGACTTTACAATATTTATTTAGTACCTACTAAGTGCCAGGCACTGTACTAGGTGCTGAGGACAGAACACAACACCCCTGTTGTTACACAGCTTACAGCCTACATCTAGGGCGGTAGAGGAAAAAAAAAATCAGATTCAAGTGGAATAATTACACAACTGGTCATTGTTTGCCGTGATGGAAAGTAACCACAGAGGGAAGATGCTACATTAGAGAAGGTAGTCAGGGAAGGGTCTTCTGAAACTGAAAATGAGAAGGAGCCAGCCTCTTGAAGAGCAGAGAGGAGAGGGTGCTAGGCAGAAGGAACAGATGTGTGAAGGCAGGGGAAGTGCTTCGTGCGTTTACGAAAAAGAAAGGCAACCCGTGTATCACAAGTGTGGTGAAGGAGAGAATGACTGAGGAGGAAGGTCCAAGGGAAAGCCCGTGAGAAGGACAGATCATGTGGGGCCTGTAGGCCAGGCTAAGGAGTGTATATTTTATTCTAAGTGAAGTAGGCATCCATCAAAGGGTTTTAAAGCAGGGGAATAATGTGATCTAATTTACTTTTGTACAGATCACTCCTGTTGTGCTGTGGAGAATTATAGGAAAGTGAGCATGGCATCTCTGGAAGGTCAGTTAAAAGGCTGTTACATTAGTGCAAGCAAGAGACAAGGGTGGCCTAGATGCAAGGAATCATGATGCTTTGAGATGTAGTCTGGAAGTAGCGTCACAGGACTTTCATGCATTTGGTGTGGGGAGGAGGGTGAGGGGAAAGGAAAACTCCAGACTGACTCCCAGGTTTCTGACATGAGCAATCATATGGATGGTGGTCCCAATTACAGAGATAGGAAGGACTGGGTGGGGGCAGGAAGGACTCAAGAATTCAGTTTTAAACATGTTAAATTTGAGATTAGCCAAATGGAGGTGGCAGGTTAGCCAGTGGAATATATAAGTCTAGAGCTCAGAATATATGTGAAGATATATGGATATGGATATATAGATACATACATATGATTTGTTAACCTCTAGATAATATTGAAAGCCATGGATGAGATCAGCTAGGGGGATGGTGTTTGGGGAAAGAGAGAAGGTCTCAGGACAGACCCTCCAGGAACAGCACGACTTAGACCTAGAGAGAGAGATGGGATTCTGCAAATAAGATGGCAAAGGAGAGCCCCATGAGCAGGGTGGGGGAAGCAGGGTCTTGAGAAGTCAGGTAGGAGAGTATGTGGAGAAGAGTGGTCCGTGTGCCAGTGGGGCTGAGGGACACAGAGAGGAGTCCTTTGGGGCTGGCAACACAGAAGTCATTGGTTAACCTTGACAAAATCAGTGGAGTGACAGGAGCAAATCTAGTGAGGGTAGATTGAGGAGTGAATAAAACAGAAGTAGAGACTATAAACATAAATTAAGCGGGCTCTCAAAAGAAGGAAAGAGATGGGGCAAAATGCGGAGGGAAGTTAAATATGGGAGACGCTAGATCATGTTTGTATGCAGCTGATGGAAATGATTCAATAGGAAGGGAGACAGCACTGACAACAGGTTAATAAAAAAGGAATTCCCTAATGTGTCAGAAGATGAAATCCAGATCCCATGAGGAGGTACTAGCTTGGCGTGGCGGAGCAGGGGGAGGTGTCAGACCCATGAAGGAAAGAAGAGTAGGTCATGCAGCCCAGACAGGAAGGAGCGTGATGGTGGAAAGATGATGTGGCTCCTGTTATATCTAAAGGCTCCCCTTTATTTGCAACAGAGTATACAGCGAGGTCATCAGCTGACTACAAGGGTAGAGCAGGACTAGAGGAGAGAAAAGCAAGTCATTTCAGGGGGAAAAACAAGTCTTCTAAAAAAAAAACACACACACACAATAGGCTATCTGACAAGTTTGAGGACCCAGTTGAGGTTTGTTACCACGATTCAGTTGAACAATTTTCTCCAATGGTGTCCAGAAAGGAGATCATTCTTACTTCTTCCAGAAGAACGTCCTTTTACTTGCCAGAAAATGTGTTCCCGTTCAGGTGCTAACATTAGGTAGCTTCAGAAACGCCTACCAGGACTAGAAGCGCTCCATGAAATGAAGCCCAAACACTACACAGGCACCTGGGAATACGGGAGAGCCAGCAAGGCCTGACAGATGAAATGAGTGAAGGGAGGAATTTCTTCTTTTTTTCCCCATTGCCTTCAAAGTATTCCTTTCTCCAATAATTGGATCCAAAGATAGTCAAAATCTTTCACTGCACATCCAAGATTTATATATTTTTTCTTTCCATTATTACTAAAAACTTTTTATTGAATTTTGTGTGGACATTCACATACAAACCACATATATATAAAGAGCTCACAGAGCAGCTGCATGCACGAATAGAGAAACCAATATCAGGGCTTCAAACGTAAGAAAACAGATTTGTCCTTCTTAAAGCAATGCATTAAACCAGAATGCATTGTGATGCCTAAGGACTGATTGAGGGCATGTCTGTACATTCCAGAACATGAACGAGTGATGGCTGATATGTCCCTCTGTGTTTGTTTGCCCCAAGCTGATCCTATAGACAGAGACCAGGTCTACAGGATTCACTTTAAACAGTTACTGGCAAGGCACCAGTAGATCTTCCATAACTGCCCCATTTGGTGCTGAAAGTACTAACTGGCATTAGGCCCTGGGCTTCCAAAGATTTTAAAACCCCACAGAGCCCAAGCATGTTGTGTCTTCTGGAACTGGCCAAGAGTTTCCAGGAGTGTCTGTGCTGCTCAGTTGCTCCTGCCCATAACATCTTCCCCCCTTAACAAAGGTAAGGAAGACATTTATGCTGATTTGCATGTGTGACATGTAAGGCAGGTTCCAGACTTGGGAGCCTCCAGTCCCAGACAGAAGACCAAAAGGACAGCCAGGCTGACTCTGCCAGAGGAAAACCCAACCTGACAATAAGCTCTATCTGAACTGAGGCCAAAGACAAGGTTTTGGGTTACGGAGGGTGAGGAAATGAGAGACATGGCTGAGTATGTTCCACAGATCTATTAACAAATACCTACCAAAGCCAGGATTTCAGGCACTTCCTGGGGCTCAAAGCTCTCATTACTTAAGCACCATGCTGGGTATTTTACATGTATTTTCCCATTTAATCCTTGTTCAAACTGTATCTTATAGGTGAGGAGAATCTGGGGTTGAGGCAGGTTAATTGACATGGTGACACGGCCAATGAGGACAAATTCAACCAGAGCCAATGGAGAGTGGGTTCAGAACTGTTCTCACCATCGTGGAAAAAGGAGTATTGGAGGCTTGTTTTTTATTTTTTTTTTTTTACTGGTCGGTGAGAAGAGATGGAATACACAAAAAAGAAAATAGCAATTTGCCTATAATCTGACCGACCCAAGTAAAAGATCTGGGGAATTTTTGCTTATTTTCCAAGGAAGGTTTCTGATGAAGGAAGTGACATTATTTTAAGTTGACAGTCGTGTACAAGGTGGGAAAAGTGCCTTTCGGAGGCTGCCGTGAGAGTTTTTGTGCAGACTAATGGAGATGCAGCTCCATTTTACTAAGCACCTGCACTGTATCAGCACAGCCCTGGTCCTTTACATTGATGCTGTCCTCACTCAACGCTAGTATGCAGGTATTGCTTCCAGAGGTGGAGGAATCTACCAATGAGAGCCAGGCACTAGAAGAGGAAGGTCCCTGAATACAATTAAAGCCCAGGTTGGTCTGCCTGCACGGTGCTTTCCCACTGGGCTGTGTTGTTGGAGTTTCAAGCCCAAGGAGGCTGTGAGGATGGAGAGGAAGATTTAGACGAGGCTCACGTGTTGCCTAGGGAGGATTGAAGAGACTCTGTGGTGCTCCCACACTTGTTCACTAGGTCTTATTCAAGGAAGGTTGATGCTGTTCTCCTGCTCACATCCCTGCCCCCTCCCAGGAGAGCAGGAGTTTTAAGCTGAGCAAAGGAGAGAGGTGGGGATAGCAGCAAAGAGCAGCAAAGGGAAGTAAGTTCCACCTGGATTGTCACCTCCACCAACAAGAGCAGACTGATAAATATAATGCAAAGAAAAATGGATACAGTGGGACCAAGTATATAGGACCAATTAAATAATTAGAAAATTAGGTAACCATTTTCTTAGGCTGACCAACTGAAGACTGACATAAGCCAACTTCAAGAATCCATTTTTAAAATGTCAGTATCCTCAAGGTGCATGTGTATTACAAATGGAGCCATATGCTGGAAACAACGTGAATATAACCATCGTTTATGATTACAATTATGTGAAGCACATGCCAGACACTCTGGTCTGGTAGACCTCTTTTTTTCTTTTAATCTGTAGGTATCCTATTTTGTCCTAATAAATACCTTAAAAGTAGCCCTTGGAATGTCTGGCTTCAGGACACAAAAAAAGAAAGGCCTAGATTCACTGAGGAAGAATGAGTTCACAGGCAAAAAGGAGGTAGAGGTCCTGCCTCCTCTTTACCTGATTTTATTAGTCAGGGATCTTCAAAGAAACAGAATAAATAGGAGCTATATATAAAAAGATTTATTTTAAGGAATTGGCTTACATGGTTATGGAGGCAGAGAAGTCTCAAAATCTGCAGTCAGCAAGCTGGAGACCCAGGAGAGCTGATGGTATAAATTCTAGTCTGAAGGCCAGTAGGATCAAGACCCAGAAAGAGGACACCTGGGTGGCTCAGTCAGTTACGTGTCTGCCTTCAGCTCAGGTCATGATCCCCGAGTCTTGGGATCGAGCTCCACATCGGAGTCTGCTTCTCCCTCTGGCTCTGCCTGCTGCTCTACCTACCTGTGCTCTCTCTTTCTCTCTCTCTCAAATAAATAAATAAAATCTTTAAAAAAAAAAAAAAAAAGACCCAGCAAGAACCAGTGTTTCAGTACAAGTCCAAAGTCACAAAAAGATTAGCTCCAAGGCAGTCAGGCAGGAAGAATTCCCGCTTATTTCTGGGAGGTTCAGCTTTTTTGTCCTCTTCAGGCTTTCAACTGATTGGGTGGAGCCCATCCACATTGGTTAAGGCATTCTGCTTTACCCATTTTGCATATTCAAATGTTAATGTCATCCAAAAATACTCTCATAGACATACCCAAAATAATGTTTGATCAGATACGTGAGCACCTTATAGCCCAGTCAAGTTGACACATAAAATTAACCATCACACTGGTAAACTATGTAAATTAGGGAAAAAGAGGTGGATGAGGTCAACCAAAAGGTCAGGTCTACTGTCTTCCCAAAGCCTGGAGGCCAGGACTCCATTGCACCCCCTTTACTCTTCTGAGAAGTCAGTGGAAGGATCAAGTGGCTTCCCCTTTTAACAAGCTGAAATGAGGGAGAAGATGATCCACAGGGGGCAGAGCACAGGTGTCTGATGTGGAATTCAGGGCTGAAAGGCATCATCAAGGTGTTGTATGGATGTTCACCTATACGGGGAGAAACTCCATAACATCATCAGACTCTCAAAGGATCTGTCACCTAAACAAATCACTGCTCCAGAGTGAGTAGAGTCTTCTTAAGGAGCTAAAATTCAGAATCAAGGAGCTAAAATTCAGAATCAAGAACCATCGACATTCCAAAAATATTTGAATTGAATTTATAAATATTCCTTAGTTACAAGAAAGAATATACTTCAGAACAATGTACGTACTATTTCAGCTAACTCCTTGGGCCTTAGTGATTAAAATTAAGGTGAAGGGCAATGTCCTAAAACATACCTGATGCACAGACCCCAGTGCCTATGGTGGATCCCTTTGTCTCTCTGGAAACAGAAAACACAGAGCGCACAAAGTAAGAACTTGAAGCTCCAGGATGAAGGGCAGCCAAAGAACAAATAGCTGGACGTGCCAAGTGAAGCTAACTGTGGGAGACACACCTTCTAGATGTGAAGGACTTAGGGAGGCCATATTCGAGTACCAGGCAGGCTGGCAAAGATCAGAGGGCTCCTTGGCACAAAGGGAAGGCCTCCGTAGATGGCACACACTCCCCTCCCTTCCTATCTTTATCTGTTACCCCTCTGACAAATCTGATCTGATTAAAAACATACTGCTTTACTCTTCAGTGGAAGCCATAAGTAAACTAAACTTTGAAGCAAAGGTGAGGAGACTTCTCGTCTCATTTCCGGAACAAAGGGTCTCTGGTTGATCTGTAATAACATTCACATGCTGGTTTCCTAGGGTTGATGTAACAAAGTACCACAAACTGGGTGGCTTAAAACAACAGAACTTTATTCTTCACAGTTCTGAAGGCCAAATGTTTGAAATCAAGGCATCAGCAGGGTCATGCTTCCTCGAGAGGCTCCAGGGAAGAATCCCTCCTTGCCTCTTCTAGCTTCTGGTGGTTGCTATCAGGTAATTTTTGGCATTCCTTGGCTTGTAGATGCTTCACTCCAATCTCTGCCTTTGCCTTCACATCATCTTTCTCCCGTTTGTCTGTGTCTCTGTGTACAAATTTCCCCCTTCTTATATACACATCAGTCATTGGAATTAGGGCCCATTCTAATCCAGTATGACCTCGTCTTAACTTGATTAAGACGTCTTAACTTGATTAAGATCTGCAAAGAACCTATTTACAGATAAGGTCACATTCACAAGTACCGCGGGTTAGAACTTGAACGTTATCTTTTTGAGGAACACGATTCAACAATTCAGGTACAGAATTACTTTTCTTCTAAACGGGTGTTTGTTGTCATTAGAGTCATCGTGTAGAGAAGATGGGCAGTAATTCATTCAAGCAATATTAACTGAGCAACTCCTAGGCACCAGGCCAGTCTCCGGATACCATACTGAGGATACTGAGAATACCATAGTGAATAAGGTGGACAAGATGCTGGCCTCGTGGAGCTCCCAGGGGAGTGAAGAGAAACAGAGTACAAACAAGTAAACAAGGAAAATAACTTCAGAGTAGTAAAAACTATCCCCCCCTCCCCGTGCTGCTCCAATGTGGCCATCCAGGTGGCAGTGAACTAAGTGGACCTCCAATAGGAAAATAGCTCATGTGTAGAGGACATGCTGTGGCAAAGATCTTGAAGCAGTGGACACAGGCCCATACAATATGCCAGGAAAGCAAAGGGATAACCGAGGACTATCAACCCACTTCAGAGTCAGGAAAATAGAAACACAAAAGGGAAGGGCATTTACCCATAGTTCCTCTAGGCCTGCACTTTGCCTGCTACCATTTTGCCCTGATAATCTTGCAGATGTTTCTTGCAAGGTTTAAATTTCAATTTCAGTAGAAATCTTTAGTGGCTTGTCACTGTTGCCACTTAGCTTTCTCCCCAGTACATCTATCCTTTAGGAATTTGCGACTTGCAACAGACTGCAAATGTCAGCTGGGGGGAAAGACAAATGACAATAATACGCTGGGAGTTGTAGCCTCTTTGCTAATTCACAGAAGCTGTTTCCAGAAAAACACTGCCTGCTAATTAAACAAACCCCTTTCTTCTGACAGATAAAAACATGGGGGAAGATCTTATCCCATCAGATGGAAAGCAGCCACTGCCCTGCAAGATGGCCTCTCTTTCTAAGGGAATTGACTTCTCAGGAACAGCAATACAAAGCTTTTATAGTAGGTAGAGCTCTGATCTTCAAAGTACTTGGCAAACATGAACTAATTAATCTACCCACAACCTGTGGGTAGGTATCATTCATTAGCTACTGTTTGCAGATGGGAAACATGAGGCAACAGCCAAAGTGGTTTTGACAAGGTCAAAAAGGGAACTCACAAGACACCCAAAGAAAGATCCAAGGAAGCCCCTGCCCTCTGCTGCCCAGGGCCCGCCTCGGGGACCATAGCCTCTTACCATTCATTCTCAAGCTGCTTTTAAACTGCATCTCATCTTCTCCAGCAAATCACATACTAGGGACGTGGGTTCCAGCATGCCTAGCCACTGATCAGGTCTGCAATGAGTGAGCTCCCATTTCATTATGTGCCATTTCAAGAGCTCCGATTTATGGCAATTTCCATTATCTTTACATCGTGGGTATTTTATTTTAGTTTGACAGTTATTATAAGAAATCAAAGTTATTTAGGGTGAGAAATTGAGGTCAAGATAAGAGACCTCGCCAGAGCCCAGAGCAAGTGACGTATGAAACCGGAAGACAACGGAAAACCAGCCTTACTCAGCAAACTCCCTTTATTTAGGGGCGTCACAATCTGTTGCCTTCTCTGCCACCTTCCCACTTCCCTCTCCACCTCGTCGGTCTCTCTCTAGCAAGGCCAAGCTCAAGTGTCTCTCTCCCAAGAAGGCTTCAATTCATGTTAGCATCTCCCGTTGTCTCTAACTCCCTTTGTCCTGCCTCTGTCCCATGCAATTAGTCCCAAGAATCCTGGCAACAACTACGCTTGGGTAGATGGGGTGTCTTATACCTTATCCTCAGGCAGGCAACACAACCGGTTACTGCAGGCTGAGTAAAGACCAGAGTGACAACTGATTCGCCACCCCATGTCAGCGAGAACTGGTGGGGACTCTGGCAAGTCCAGAGTTCGTACGTACCCCATAAAGGGCAGCCACTTGTGACTGATGGTCGTTTTGTTTGATTTGATCCCATGCATGCTTCTAAACTGTTGATGATCACATTTACTGGCTAATTGTAAGGTTTGTGTGTAGTTGTTACAAGTCCTGCTTGACTGCATTGTGTATTCTGAATAAGCAAACCACTTTTCCTCTCCGTGTTGTTTTCTCATGAGAAAAATGCACCTAGTAACATTTCTCTCATATTTACTTCACAGGGTTAATTGAATGTTACTTTGAGTTCCTCAAAGAAATAACACAAAATTGCTTGCTTATCTTATTCTAAAAATTGCAGTAATGACAGCTTCTTCCTAACACAGTTTTAATTTATTTCTCATCTTCCCTTTGAAAAAAATCCAGTCTTCATTTGTTGAAAGAAGGGTGAAATGCATTTAGGAGCATTTATTAGTCAATGGTACAACAACCTTAGGTGTAGTTTTTGAAAGTAGATTGAGAAAAAGTAAAAAACAAACAACAACAACAAAAAAAAAAAAACAAAACACAGCAACTACATATCAACATCCAGCCCCACTGCTACAAATCCCTTTGGGTGGCAAAGGCCTACAAAGAGATTGGGATGGAGAGAAAAGGAAGAAAATGGAACAGGACATTTTAAATCTCTAGAAATAAATAATAAAATTTTGTACACAGTTTTAAGAGAAAGAAAATAGATGTCTATTTTCTCCAGTGCCCAGAATGTTATATCTTGGAAAAAACTGGTGGGAAGTGTGGTTCACTGAATCTCATCTATCAACCCCCCCCACCCCCAAAGACCTCACACCCTCCTGCTTGTGTGGGAATCGGGAGGATTCTGACTAAGGAAAGTCTTTTAATCTGGGTAACACTGAGATATCCAATCCAAGAGAAAAGCAAAAGGCAAACGGGGTAGGAGTTCTCCCAGCCATGGACTCAGGAGGAGCCTCACTGAGTTCTCCATGAACAGCAAGCTCCTCAGACAGGAGCCTGGCTCTGAGAAGGGCTGCCTAGCAAGGCACACCATGTTCTCATTTCCCTGCGAGCCTGATGCCTGGCTGAACAGAGAGAGCAGGCAAGTTCCTGCCTCATTTCTTTTCTCCTTTAGAAGCAGATAATTAGTGACTTTAATCAGCGAGGGGTCTGCATTAGGTTGGTTATTTGAGGGGAGATCATTTGTTGTTCTCTTGGAAAGATCTGCAGGCGCGATTTATCTGTGTTAGTAATAATGGTTAACATTTATTGAGTGTTGGCTCTGTCTCGGGCCCTGTTCTGAGCACTTTGCAAGTATTAATGTATTTCATCCTCACAACAACCCTAGGGTCAGAACTAAGATTGAATCCTGCACCCATCACTTAGTATTTGTGTGATACTGTGCCCATGCAAGCTACTTGAACTCTCAGAGCCTCAGCTTGCTCATCTTTGAAATGGAAATAAAGATAATTCCTCTCCGGGAGGGTTGTTGGGAGAATTACGTGATGTAACACTTGTAAACAGTTTTCAGTACTCAACATGAATTTTCTCTTAATATTGTATATAATGTACTTCTCGACTCCTTCCCTGGCGTGTCCACTCTATCCTGCTGATAACAGCAGAGCTCATTTTCCCCACTGTTCTATTTTTGGTCCTTGTCAGATAGTTGGGGTTTTATCAAATGTCCAGAATGCTTTCCTTCCTATTTATAAGCCTGATATAGGGTCAACCAGGTATTTTCTTCATTTTTTTCCTTCCTTCCTTCCTTCTTTCTTTCTTTTTTTTTAATTTATTTTTATTGTTTTGAAGAAGAAGAAACCTCTTTTACTCCCCTTTACACAGAGCAGTATATGAAGGTGGCTATCTCCTGACTCCATATATCTCTGACACAAAAAGGCCCCCTCAAATATGCCGGGTTATTCACCCTATTTCAGTCTTTGAGAACTGGCAGTTAGTGGGTGGGGCAGAAGGCTTAAGTCTCAGGAAGGTTTTTTTTTTTTGACACATTTTTGTGGGACGTTTTGGGTCAAGGGGAAAGATTAGACCCAAGAGTGGGTGTTCACGCCTCTGTCTTCCCGGGGAAGTCCAAACCCCATAGGTTTTCTGAAGCAAGGCACTTCTCTCAGCGACCTACGGAGGGAAAGAAGCCAGACCTTCTGCCTAGATGTAAGGTGGAGGCAGAGTGAGGACAGGGTCACGCGGCAGAGATTGCAGACCCAAGGCAGAGGGGTAAAACCAAGTATTTTCTTAATAGCAGGCGGTAGCGATGTCCACGCAGTCTTAAAGGCGCATCTCCAAGGCAGTCGCTGCATGCGACATTGTCTGCTTGGCACTTCGCTGCAGACCAACTCTTATGAGAAGCTCTGCAGTGTAGGAGAGGTTATTTTGCCTCTCCTATTTGGTAATAACTGCTTTCCCATTTACTGCCAGAGGTTCCTATCTAGCTCCTCTCAGAGCACTGAACACAAGGAACAAAAGTTGCCTGTTTACTTTCTGTCTCCCACACTAGACTAGGAGCAACTTTGAGGGCAGAGACTATGTCATAATTAAGTTTCTATCCCCATTGGCTAATAAGCTCCTTGACATGTGGTAATTGCACATCATAAAAGTTGGGTGGAGTAATCAATAAAATAAAATAAAGCTGGTCACCCCCTGTGCCCATGGGTCAAATTTGTGGTCTTGTGAGTGGCAAGTGGTTCTCAATGTCTAAAGATGGTGGGGGGGGATGTCTTCACCTGTGTCATTTCAGCAATGCTTCATTTCCTCCTCATAGCTTAGCTTCAAACCCTCCAACTCCCCAAACCCAACATCTCTCAATTTTGACTTGATCCTCAGCCAAAAATAATCCAACCTCGCCTACTCAGAAACTCAGAGACCTATCCTAGAACCCTCTCGATATAGCTTTGGGCAAGGGAACATTTTGGTGTCATCCTCCCTCTCTGCCTCCTGATTTCTTTTCACCAGCCAAAGACCCTTCCTGGCTGCCATTTGGAGGTCTTTTCTCCCTATCTAGATCCAAGATTCTGTCTTCTCTAGTACCTTCCCCAGCACAGGGCCAAGGGATCATGTTCACTCTACCAGTACACCATTAATGCACCTATTAGCATTCCCCCAGGAAAGCATTAAACACTCAGTTTATTTTAACTCTGCCCAAGTGGGACTCCTTCCAATTAAAGAAGATAATGTAAAAACCTAAAATTGGTATAGACAATAAGCAGGTGTCATCAAGTCTCCTTGACCAAAGGACAGGCAACCCCCTTGGTCTTCTTTCTCTTGTGGTTCTTACACCGTGATTCTTACACATGGCTTTAAACAAAACTAGGTAAGAAAGTGACTAAGCGGCATCTTTCAATTCTTGTCAGGGATGACATGGATGTTTGGCTAGGGCCAGCCGTGTACTTACTCTGTGTGCTAAGCAGCAGTGGAAAGAGAATGGACCACTAAGTTTTGTTTTGTGCCATGTAGCAATCCATCAACTCTTGAAACACAAAGATGCTTTATAGAGCTGAACAGAACAGAATCTTCCCAGATGGAGTGTGTTGCTGCTGGAGGCTCTCACCACCCATCAGCCCTGTCAGGATGAGCCAACTATATCTTTGCAAAGATCTAATTTTAGAGAGATCAGAGCTCGGTAATATGTGCCCAGTATAATGGGAAGAAAATGTGACTTCCATTAGTTAGATGACCAGAAGATGTACTATAACTTGTCTTTGCTGAGGCCTATAGCTGACACATTTTAAATTTAATTTATTCTCAAAAATTGATTTTCTTTATTTGATTTGCCTCCTCTATCAGGCTTTCTACTAAGACTGCTCATTGTATCGTCATTAATAACCGCAGGACTCTCTGAAATTTCCTTGAGTATCACACCTTGGGGTTATTTGTTTCTGCGAATTAAACTCTTAATTCTCTAATGAGAACACTTCAGAAAACCAAACAGTATTTTATATTTAACTTTTTGGGTGCTAAAAGCCTAATGGAAATAGTACTGCCCACCAGCTTATCAGCTACTCACTTTTGAGTGCCATGGTAGACCAATGCTGAGAGTCCCAAGGGCTGCTCGGAGGTTCATCTCCAAGAACGCGGCTCTTGCCCCAAAGCAGAGGAAAACTAGCCTGGCTGCCTCTGTCTCGGGCGACATTTTACTTCCAGCCTTGTAGACAGTGCTGGGGCATTTGCTTGGGGCCAGTTAAAATTAGTCATGAGCAGCCAGCAGGACAGAATTGCGATGCATTTCATCTCTGTGATGTGGGGGACTGTAGCTTCCAGGAGGGCTGGCCGGGGGTGGGGAGCAGGACTAAAGGAGAGCTTTTTGGTCTTCAGCTGGAGAAATCGTTTCCTTCGACCAGTTTAGAATGATTTAGAATGATTCGTTTCCATGGAGTTTTGTTTTAAATTCTGAGTTCATTTGTAGTGATACTTGCTAATCAATTTTAAGTGGAAACAGCTGCTGTGTGTCATTCACACAGTCCCCCCTTCAAAGCCCGGAAAACTCTAATTCAAACCAGTCTCTCCCCACCCCCAACCCTACTCATAATACTCATTCATATGGTTCTCTCCGCCAGGTTCCTTATTTCTGTTCGCTGGGGTCAGCCCCGATGTGGGGACAGGTCGGAGGGAGAGGTCCAGAACAATGTGAGGAGAGGCTAGTGAGCAGCGGGAGCGTGGGATCCTGACATCTAATGGAATAGAGCAGTTCATGGTCTCAGCAGTTAGAGCAAGAAGCGTGATCCACATGAGGTAGCCATGTTTCTCCTTCCGTTTATCCAATATATACTTACTGAAAAATTACTACATGCTAACAAACTATGCCGCCTCCAACGGATGGACATGAGAAGCAGCAGACCCTGTTCTCAAGAAGTTCATAGCCCAGTGGGGAAACAGAGGTTTTAAAGGTCATAATTGAGGGAGTTAAGTGCTATGATGGAGGTGGGCACAAGGACAAGGTCACTGAATTCCCTCTCCACCCCACCCATGCGCACCCACATTCTTGGTCCCACAAAGAAGCAGGTGTTGGCAGCCTGGTCAGCTCCACACCTGGGTCCCGCATGCGCACTCCCTGGGGATGAGTTCCGCCCATTGGAATCAAGGGGGAATGTGCCCTTCTCTGCCTCCCTGTTCTCTGCTACAGCGCTTCCCACTTTGGAGGCCAGCATTCCGGCCAGGGCCTCTCTGTAGGACAGTCTAGAAGAAGAGAGAGATGCCAGAAAGCAACAAGAAGGAAGACCCACGTGTTTCCTATAAGCCAAGCAGTCAAAAGATGGTGAACTTTCACTACTTCTTTGCTCTCAGGACATGGGTTTCTCTATCTGTAGAATGGGAATAACACCTGGAACATTCTGGGAGAATCCAGGGAGAAAATAGGACTGTTGACATTCCGGTGAGAGAGCCTGAAGAAATCTTATGACAAGTAGCAGTGTTTCTGGCCATTGTGGCTGCCAGGATTGAGCAGGGCTGTAGCTTAGATTACTCTTTCAATCTCAAACCAGCTGCTCCCTGGGTGTGTTCTGTGAATTCCATGTGGAGCTACATTCCTGTGGTTACAGGGGGAGAAACAATGACCAAAAAAAGAGTCAGGGATAGGATTTAACCTTTGGGAGGGAACCCTTCCCCATCACTGTGCACCCCTGCCCTCCATGAGTAGCCGTGTGGCCTTAGAATCAGCAAGACACTGAACTGCAGTTCTTCCATTCACAATGGACCCAAGGCTCCATTTCCCCACCTGCAAAAACAGCAACAGCCAAACCTACCTTGAAGGGCCATCCTGAGGCTTAACTGTGAGGGTCCATGTGGAAGACCTTGGTATGGTGCTGGGTCCACAGTAGAAGATTAATTCTAGTTTTTTTAGGTTTTTATTTTTTAACCTCCTCAACCTTTGTTCTGTTTCTTATGTAATATTACTAGCTTCATCATCAAAGAATAAGATGAATTAGTTAGCTCTCTTGCCCAGAGAATGAACTGAAGGAGGGTATTTGAAAGGAGCATGTTCTCTAGGATGGAAGATTGGGGAAGTCTTTGAGTCAGCAAGATAAAGCAGGGGTTATCCTGGAGCACGAGCTGCCATCTTGGTCTGAGCAATTGTCAGAGGTGTGAGGGGGATGATGTCAGTCTCCAAATGCCTCATATTATCAGTAAATAGTAAGCAGCTACACCGAAGGAAGATGTAATGTGAGGGACTCAGTTTCAAGAGTGAGAAGACCTGCTAGGAACCTGGCATTGCTACTCCAAGGAATGAATAGCCTGAAGGAAGGTGTAGAATATTACTTCTCCGTCAGCTGTGTAAGGCAGGATAGGTTTTCATCTACCAAACAGAAAAGCAGGATGAGGGAACAGATGACTTCCCTGGGTCTTATCTCACCCTCTGGCCTGGTGTCCCATTTGGAAAGACCATGCTTACTGCCCTGGTGTGGCATCAAGCAGCTTACCTACTTCTTGCCTTTGGGACAGATTCAGAGATGGTCAGATGGAGGCTGGAGCAAAGATTTAAGAACAGCCTCTTTCCAGACAAATGCTCATCCTTCTGAAAACAGCAAGGCCAGACCTTTTGTAGAAGTGCTTTTGTGACATGACCATTGAGGGTCAACTTTTTGGCAACCATTTCTGTTTTTCCTCCAAAGTTTATTCCTGCTCCTTTGACTTGCTACTGGATGGAACCTTGCTGCAATGCATTTTCAACCACCCACCATCCTCCTACCCACGAACGCACACATCAGTTCTTGTTCAGCAAATGACAGAAGTAGGTTACACCATACATATCCTCTGACATTGTGAGAGGGCAACTGAGTATTTTCCTGGGGTGTTTTGATTATCTGTAACTTAAAAAAGATTTAACAGACCAAAGTGCCAGCATTCAGACTCTGTTCCTCCCTGAAGATTGGGACTTACTGCTTTGTTTTACCTTCTGATAGACAAATAGAATAGTATGTCTCATCTTTCAAAATGACTAGCTCATTTCATGTTTCCCCCATTGAGTAGGGAAGTGTGATACATTTTCAAATTATTTTCAAAAGCTGAACTTAGAAGGCTCTCAAAGAAACTAAGATATGGAATGGCAATCCTCCTGCTTCAGTCTCATGTTTAGGGTTGGTGTTCGGTACACAGGGGAGCAAAGTCAGCCAGAGCAATAGGTAGAGACAGAAGAACATTCAGAACATAGGTCCTCTCCCCACCATTGTCGATACAATCAGAAAAGACATTTTTCCCAATATCTTTGTTTTATGTAATAAGATCGACATATCACCTGCTTCTAATACAATTTGATTTAGGCCTAATTCTCCTCATTACTGTTGTTTAGTTCTGCAAGGCAAAATGTGTTGTTATTGATAGTAGAAGCACTTAACCTGCCCAGGAGTAAACTTGGCTTTCACCTGGGTCCTAGAGAAGAATTTCTCACAACCTGAAAAAATTGGATTATGATATGGAGGCGACAGAATTTTGAACTGGAATGAGAAGTCCCAGGGTCAAGCCCCCCATCTGCCACTTCCTGATCTGTCCTTGAGCAAGTCATTCTGTCCTGTGCTTTTAATTTCTTTATCTGTCAAAATGGAAACACATGCCTTACACAGCAGACATTTGGAATACATGAGATGTTGTGTTCTCATTGAGTGCTAGACAAAGGTATGATATCTGAATAAAACCATGATATTTACATGGTTTTATTCCATCAAATTTCCCAACTAATCAAAAGAGAGGGTCATAACCACTAGGGAAGGCAGGCAAATCAGTTTATTAATGCAGAATACTTATGCTCCTGTACCAGGATCATACGCTGGGTCACTTCACCAGTCACATAACTTCTTCCCTAGGTAGACTCAAATTATCAAAATCTGGACCCTCAAGGCATATTCATTTTGGTTTCTGGCTATCTGGGTATTTCACTGTCTTTTCTGTTCACTGAGACATGGGTCCCTTTCCTGAGAAAGTGTAAACCCTCCCACACAAAAACAAGATGCTCCTACCTAAGAGCAAGATGTCCACAATGGACAAGGCAAGGATTAGTGCACAATGGACCTGCTTTTACAGAAAAGAACCATCTCCCACTGACTGCGTGGGGCAGGTAAAAGGCCCCTTTTCGTCCTGGCTGAACTGGATGGGAAAGGTTCTCCGGAAATCAAGTTGTTTATACAGAGAGTCTTCCCTTTTACAACCTCAGCAACTCTCTTAACCTTTCTGGGCACCCATTTCCTGAACTCTAAAATAAGAGGCCTAAGGACATCCGACATCCTCCCAAATAAACAACCCAGTTTGACTTAAGGATGTTCTTAGCCCTGAAGGATTTTAGGGCCAGAATAATTTTCTAGAACTTCAATTTTCGTTCTGATTTTCTGTTCATGAAAATTATCACCACCCGTGTTATGAGTGTTTATACGATCTCATGAGCATATGAGGGGCCCCATGGCACAAATTCTTCTGGATACACCATTTCTCATCACTGCCCTCTCTGCACACGCAGGATTTTACCCACTAGCTTTCTTGTCCCTCTAGGGAATGCGCCATCCACCTACACAACTACAACTAGATCTCTGCAACTCTCCAATCTCTGCAATCTCTAGGAAGCATCCCTGTGTCAGGACAGTGGGCAGGAAACAGAAAGTATCCAATTCTGAAGTAGGTGCAAACCTAGATTCTAAATTAAGATTTTTTTTTTTTAAAGTGTAAGACTTTCCGGTTTTGTTTTGTAAAGGCCTCTCCACCCCCACATTTCACTCCAAGCTTCTCCAAGCTCTCATGTGACCTGATACCAGTTGAAAATTCATAGCAGCCCCAGATTTATGTGAATTTCTTCTAGAAAAGAGACTATTACACAACCCAACAGAAAAGGAAGAAAGTGCCCCCTGGAAATTATCCTTAGTTTACAAACCTTATTCGCAGGCAGACTCAAACTGGTTGGCAAATCATAGTTCCTTAGAATTTGAGCCTTTGGACTTCCTTTCTAATCTGCTTGAAATGGAGAAAATGGCATATTGCCCTAAATCTCAGTGAATGCTGAGGGTGACACCAAAAAACTCTTTCCAGTTGACTCTGAAAGCATCTGTCAGTTCACTAACGTTGCAGCAGAAGGTTGAATTAAACTAAGAGAAGAGCATAAAATTACAGTCTTCACTCCCACTAAAACAATACATGTTTTATCTGGCCCTGAACCAAGTCATGTGAAAAGTACAACTTCAAATTAAAAAATAAATCACTCAAAAAGTAAGCTGGATCCATTGTCCAGCCAGGGGTCCCTTGGTGAAAGGACCAGCACAGAGGAGGGTGGGCGTGATTTTAGGAAGCAACAGGATTTCCAGAGACAGAGACTTTTTTTTTTCTTTAACTCTCATCCTTGGGAAAACTCAAAAATTTCCAGCCACCAGGCACATGATCAGATGCCCATGGAGAGGTCTAATGGGAGTTCACATGGACCAGACCCAAGAAATGGCTGAGAACATTCCTTTCCTCCTTCCAACCTTTTCTTTTAAGGGAATGATTACATATCCCCTAAGGACCAGTTGTGATAGGAGGTAACAAAAGGTTACGAAGATGTGCCATTAAAGGAACATCTGCTTATTCTTTCTAGAGCACAGGAACATGGTGCGAGGGTCTAAGAATCCTACACTCAAATGGGAAGAGAGGAAACCTCTGTCCTTACTAAATAGAAACTGCTGGGGAAATCATGAACCTGAGCCTAGGTCAGATGTCCAGGGTTTAAGGAAAATGGGGACATACTTGAAAAAAAAAAATCACCTAGTGAGCCCAAATGGAAAGTTACTTTTTTTTCTTTTCTACTTCCTCTTTACTTTTATAAGAAAATTTTTAGGAAAGAATAATTGCAAAGTACAATTATAAAAGTACCCTATGGTGTTTCCTTAGGCAGGAAAGAAACATAATACTGTGGAGGACTTGGGTTTGATTCCTACTCTTCTCCATCTCATTACATGGCTCCAGGCAAGGTGTATAGCTGCCCCAAGCCTTAGACTGCTCAGGTGTAAAATGGGTTGACTTTTGAACTAGAAGAACTTTAGAAATAATTTAAGAATGCTTGATTTATTCAGGTTTGGAGGGAGAAACTCTTCAGTATAAATGGAACTTGAAGGCCAAATAGAATCTCAGCAAACACAGGGAGGGAGAAACTACTTTCAAAAGAACAGTAAGACCTTGCTCATATGTATAAATGTCACGGAGTTGGCCGAAACAGATTTAGAGCTGGTAAGCTCTTTAGAGATTTCCTGCAATCCCCATGTTTTATAGAGGGGAAAAAGCTGAGCCTAGAGAAGCTGAAGTGACTTACAAAAGATTACTGAATTCACATTACTGTCAAGGTAAGAATTCAGGTGTCTGCTCTGGGAGAGGCTGAGCAAGCCGGTAGGAAACAGGATCAGACCTCAAAAACAATCACCACCATCTTCTGAACATCATCCCTGGGCCAGGCATCGTGCTCAATGCTGTTGATGCTTTGGACCATTGAATCCTCACAACTTTGAATGATCAGTGATATCCTTTATCTCCAGGGCCAGCTTCATGGGCTTGAGAGCATTGGAGTCACAGGGAGACTCCCATTCAGAAGGGTGCCACATTCTGTGGACACTATCTTGAAATTCTTAATAATTTGTAATTTATGCCTGGTTTACCGGGTTTCAAGTAAACCAGGATGAGTTGGTTAGCCTACTGCTGAGTCCTAGGCATGGGGCTCCAGAAGCGTCCCAGCCTTCATCTGTGTGCCGCGTCCTCTACCTGCTGGGCCACACCCCAATCCCCAAAGGCAGGGCCCATCCAGAGGGCAGGCTAGACACTTGATCCAGGCAGAGGGTGGGCAGCTAACCGGCTATGATTGTAAGACTAGGGACCAGGCAAATGAATGCAGAAAGACAAATCTGCTTGGGAAAAGACAGGCTGCAGTCTGTATTTAGAGACCCGAGCTAGGCTGAAGACAGCGTGGGTGCAGACAGCCAAGAGCAGAAGGCAAAAGGCTGGAGCAATGCCCCAGGGTACAGGCTCAAGGGATCTTCAGCTTACTCCCTCCATGACATTGGGCAAATCACTTACTTAGCTGAGTCTAAATGTCCTCATTCAAAAAATAAGAGATGCAATACTAGCTTCATGAGATCACTGTCAGGATGAGAGATTATATATATAGTGCACAGTTCAGTATAGCCACACTGAAAGTCTCAATTTATGTTTATTTAATTCCATAAATATTTATAGAATCTTATTATGAGCCAGGCTCTGTGGGAGGAACTGGGATACCTTCAGTTCTTGTGGGAATAACCAGTGGTGTGCTCATAAATGTTTAACAACCAGCTATCTGGGGGAAAAGTTAAAAACTGCTTTGTAGCATATGCTAATTTCTATGGTATAAATCCTCCCACCATGGGAGTCTACTAATGTGAGGTCACTGAATACAGAGTTGGGAAAGTTGTGCTTAATCTGCTCTCTGGAACCTATACCAGCCATTCTCAGCCTAGACCCTGAGGTACTTGCTATTAGGAAGAACAAACTATATATCCAAAAGTATTCTAGAAGAGGAAAGGGGAAAACAGGTCAATGTAACTTTGGCTAGAGAGCAAGGAGGACCCCCTTGAAAAAGTGAGATTGCTCTGAGATCTGAAGGAAGCAGAGATATAATCAGGGGAAGAAATCAGCATGTTTGCAGGCTGGGAGAAAAGAGAGGGAGGAAGAAAGAGGAAAGCATATATGAGAAGGGCCTGGAACAGGGAGAAACAAGGTGGGGAGGAACAGACAGTGCGGGAGCCGGGTTCACCAGGTTCCAGAGCTAAGTCTTATGCTAAGGAAGCCTCAGGCCTAATACTTATATTTTAGAATCATCACTCCAGCTCAAGTGTAGGGAATGTGTGAGGGGACAGAGGGCAAGCAGGGGGATCAGGCCATGGCAATACCCCAGGCAGAAGACGCTGGTGTCCTGGGGTCTTACCTGGAAGCATGTGGATGCTAAAGTAATGGCAGAAGGTGGCCAGGTCCTCTGGGGAGCCCTCAGCCACTGCCTTCCTGTTCAGTGCTCCTACTACCCCTCCTCACAGACCCCGATGGTGCTTCTGAGGTGCATTTGAATCCTTCAGGAAGAAAGTAAGGCTGGAGTGAGACAGTAAGGAAAACAATGTCCATATTTGTCACTGTCACATTTTAGGATGTTATTTAAAGGAATTCCATTTTTATGATTTTTTAGATCATACAAAGAAAAAAACAAATGTTCATAATCTAATTAAATTGCTGATTAGAATACACCACAAAAGGAGGTTTTCTGAGACTTTTTGGTCCATTCTCAGATATATATGAACCTGACAAATAGCAAACATTCTTCTCCACCGCTTGACGGCTGAAAAATTGAGACAGGCCAGGAAAGAAGCTGAGGAGACCCGTTGTGTGGCTTGAACTGTTTCCTGCCAGCCTACTTCTGGTCAAAGACATACATTTTATCTTCAGTTATTTATTTTTTTATGAGGTGATGGGCAGTTAGTTTTGATCAGGGGGCTTTTAAATAGAATTGACCTCCATTAACCAGTTGTGTCAAATTTGCCAAAACATTTCCTTGAGAGCACTCCACACTGTAGTATTTATATTTCCATTGGTAGCCTCTTCCCTAGACTTTCTCTTCCTATCAGTTTGCTCTCCCCCAGCATCACTGTCATAAAGAGAGTGCAACCCAAGTGGGTGTGAACTTTTATCAAAGCAACAAAATCGCCTTCAGCACTTTTAAGATCAGATAGACCCGGTTCAAGTCATGGTTTCCATCACTTATGAGATGTGTGACTCTGGGAAATAGACTTAACTTCTCTGAACCTCAGTTTCTCAGCTGTAAAATGGCATTGCCTACTTTACATGATTGTCAAGAAGAAATGAGATAAAGAATACAAAGTGCTTAGCACTCGGTACGTCTACTGCTGTCATCATCACCATCCGTCGCTGCTACAACCCAACGAAGTAATTGTGATTCAGTAAGAGGTTTAGAAGAGGGAACAGAGGTCACCTGCTAGAACATGGTGAGAAGCAACAGGAGAAATGCCTAATGGAGCTTCTCAAACAACTGCCCTCAGTTCTCCCTTCCCCAGTCTACCCAGAGGGCACACATCAGTTGCCGTTAGGAATCGTGAACACACACATCTTCATACAAAAGCTGTGACTTTGCCTGGTCACTGCGTGAGCAAAGGAAAAGGGAATCTTTTTCCTAATCCCCAAATTATTTCTCATTTTGACATCTGGTCCAGGATCAGATATCAAAATATAAAATATTCTCTAAAGTTATTTTTCATAGACCTAAATCTGTTGGTTGACCCGGAGTTATAAAGTTAAAAGCAGAGCTGAGCAGTCACCAGCAGGAGGAGCTAGAAGGCCAAAGTGTGTGTGTGTGTGTGTGTGTGTGTGTGTAAGGGGGAGTGGTGTGGAATTGTGGCCTAAGGGTGGAGATGCTTTTCACCTTGGCTTGCAGATACACAGTCAACCTTTGGAAAGATCTCTGTGTTAAAACTAAGATGTTTAATGCCACCAGACTTAATTTGTAATAAGAATACTCGAGAAAGAAGGGGAGGATATTAAACCAAACTTTTTTTTTTTTTAATTACTAATAGGCAATGGATTTTGAATGTCTAAGGGAACATTCTGGGAAGAGTCATGATTCACATTTTCTTCATTGAGAGAAACCTCAAAAAGTCTCAGCCTTATCAGCAGTGATAATAGTAATTTATTGGCTTCTCAGAAGATAGACCTTGGGTGTCTCGTTTATGAGACAGCCTTGGCTGGACTTTTATCAAGTCTGTCAACTTGAAACCAAGTTCTTGAATGGGGCCTGAATGTTACCAAGTTGAAGCCAAGTGTAAACAAGACATAAACATCCCCTATCCCAAAGTGCCTCCCTTATAAAACTCCAGGTAATTAAGAGACTTTGGGTTCCTCTCTGTTTGGTGGCTTAGACACGTGGTGCATCCCCTGTTAACTCAAGAGTTTCTCCCTGCTGGAGTGAAAACAAAGGCACTTCTCAGGTATGGCCATTAAGGCCGATGGGTGGGGGCCTTGAATGGCTCCAACAACTAGAGATTTACAAGATCAACCCCATCAATTGAATTTTCAAGGCTCTTTCTCATCCCTCTTCTCCCTGAGGCCATCTCTCTGTTTAGTAGAAATCTCACCTGTGTCTAGGAGGCAGGAAACAGAGAAAAACACAGAAGAAATTCCATTTTGTTATAAACAGAACTGGTATGAAGTTATGTTGAAGGAACAGACCAAAACAAGTGCATAAAACTTGGCTTCCAAATCCACCATTGCAGTAGGTCAGTAAGAATGGACTGTGGTTAGTCTTCCCGTGAGGATCTCAGAGATGGTTGAGTCCTCTTCTTCCCGTTCCCACTTTCCCTCTTTCAGCTGACAGTAGACACGTTTTCTGGAACTCAATGCCAATAAATGCCCAATGGAGGCTTTTGGTTTAGCTTTGTAAAGACTAACCTGGTATGAATAAAGTCTTCTGTTAAGAAATGAAGGAACTGGGGGTGGGGGGGGGGTTGGTGGCGGTTAATCACTTTTTTGGAGGCCCAAAGAACAATATCTGTGCTGGCCTTTTTTGGCTCTTGAGTGAGGTGAGATGCAGAATCCAGCAAATTCTGCAGGAGAAATCTCACAGAGATCACTCAGACCTGAGGTGTGGGAGAAGAGACTCAGGTTTAGCACGACAAAATGGAGTCAAGTTCTCATTCTGCCATTAACTGTGGGACACAGAACAGGTCATTTTTAAATACCTCTTTAAGGATGAGTTTGCAATGCATAATACCTTTTCAAAGCAATCATTCTCAAATGCAAAGCTCATGCCTTATCCCTGCTTAAAACCAGACACTCACTATTTCCTATAAGGTGACATCTGGTTCTGAGCCTGGCATTCAAATTCCTTCATGACAGGCCCTTCCTACCCGTTCTAACTTTATACCATCACTCAGGCCCCCTTAACTGCCTTTTACATGAACACGCCAGTAATACTGAGTATCTTAACTTTTCCCACCTCCGCTCCTTTGCACCTGCTGTTTCTACCCTGCAAAAGGCCTCTACCCTCACTCCACTCCCCCCCCCAAAATAACCACCCAGAACAGGGAAAATACTTGCTCATCTTTGAAAAGTCAGTTCAAATATCACTTTCTATGAGAACTTTCCCCAAACACTGCTCTACCCCCGTCACACACAGAGAGCCGCTTCTTAAGCGTCTCTGAATCTGCGACACTCGTCTTGTTTTACCCTGCCTGTACCTTTCTCTAACTCATCTGCCCAAGACCCTCGTGGGCCCCTTTTTCTAATCTGCGCACAGGCTGTGGATGGGCCAGCAGCGGCCCTGGAGGAACAGGAAGGTGGCCTAGATGGTAGTGCGTGGAAGTCAGGAAGGGAAATGCCTGGAGATGCAGTTGTGGCCTGTGGGGGAAGGGCGGGCTGTGGTGGAAAGGGAGGGCGGAGAAGCTGCCAAGGAGTTGTCCGGGATGTGAGTAGTGGATGTCTGGGGCTCAGCTGAGGTGGATTTGTACCATGCGAGGGACTCTGCTCTCTTGTGGAGGATAATTGAGAACAAGGAGGATTACGCAATTTGAAAACATCCAGTTCCAGAAAACGTGATCATCCCTGACAGTGACCCACTTCACTTGTCCCTGTTTGGCTTTTCCCTCCAGCTCTGTCCATCTTGGGCCAGAGCCACAGTGGGCTGTCCTCAGTCGGGAGAAAGACCAACTCTCCTGGACCCCGGAGGTTCTGTCCCCCGAGGTAGCTCTCCCTCGCTCCCCGCCGCCTTCTCCCCAGTTTCTCCTCCTTTCCCTCTCCCTTCCACCCCCCTCACTCACTACCCTGGATGCTTCGTCCCTGTCATTTTTCACATTCTCTCTGGCTGTTCCAGGGGCCTTCTCATTCCCCCCCTCCACACAAACCTCACTCGGACCTCCTGGCCTTTCCTTCATCTCCTTCCTTGGGCTTTTTTGGCCCTCTACTTCATTCCCTTTACTGTTTTTGGTATCAATACCTTCTTTTCTCCTTTTGGGCTTGAATAGTGTTTCCTTCCTGTTTTCTGAAAGCCTCTGGCTCCTCTGTGCTGTCTTATTTTACTTCTTTCCGCCACTTTCTTCACTCGTCCCCCAGGCATTTCTTCAGCCCCTCCTGGGCAGTGTGCTAATTGCTAGGGACACAAAGCTGTATGAGCCCCTGTCAGAAGGCTGAAGTCTCGGCAATCCTCCAGAAGAAATGTGGGCTCGGGCACCAAGGGGACCGAGTGGACAAGCGAGGGACATTTCCACTGGGGGTTCAAGAAGAAGACTAACGCCGCATGGCCAGTCTTCTCCACGCAGCTTTTTAAAGACTCATTTCCGCTTTTGTGCTGGTTTCCATGAATTTCTGGGGCGCATTAAGCCTAAACCTTGTGTGAATAGAACAGGAAGCGATTGGTACCATTAAAAGAGGGAAAGAGATAGAAGACTGTAGTTTAAATGTGACAGATTTTCTCAAGACTCACAAAGTGTGCACTTGCATGAATGTCCAAAGTTAGTCAGCAGATCAGAACAATTTAGGAGATGTGCAGCAGGACTGTTTTTAAGTCACATCGGACCATACACCAATCCTGTGGTCATTTTGTAGGATTAGCTAGGTTTTGCAAATGAGGAAATATGGAAAATGAACATGGAAAGATTTCCCAAGGTCACGCTGAAGACAGTGGCGAAGGGGATTAGGAGCTGAATGCTCTCTCGGGCCTATTTCTGAGCTACTAGACAACAGAGCTTGCTGCATGCAGATGTTAAACAGGTTTTTGCCTTTAAAATAAGGATAAGAAATGTTCTTATTTTAGCCATATTTCAGTGCAAACCTCCTAGGGCAAAGGGGGTCCATCTGAAGGGAAATTAATTATTTCAAGCTTCTGGAATATGAATCAACCCAATTTCTCCCTGTGCCTTACTAAAGAGTGCTTTGGACTTCAGAGAGAGGTTCTCAAACTTTGCTGCTTAGAGAATCATCTGAGAACTTTAAAAAACCGTAATGCTCAGGACTCAGCCAGACCAAGTCAGAATCTCTGGAAGTGGGACCCAAACAGCATTTTTTTAAAATTCTCCAATATGCAGCCAACTTTAAGAACCAGCACTGTCCAAACTGTGCACATTGGGATCACCTGGGGAGCTTCAACCGTGGTATCCTACCCCCAGACATTGTGATTTAATCGGTTTGGAGTATGGCTGGGGTTGTGGAAAGATCCCCAAATGATTCCAATAGGCAGCAGGGTTCATGAGGGACTGCTGAAGAGTCTTGCTACTCAAAGCGCATCTCTGAGGACCAGGAATCACCTGAGAGCTGCTTAGAAATGCAGGCTCTCGGGCCCCATCCCAGACCAAAGGAAAAAGAACCTGCCTTTTAACAAGTTCCTCAGACGATTTGGATGCATATTAAAGGTTGAGAAGCACTCTTTTAGAGCACTCCCCCTTCAAACAAATTTTTTTTTAACTTTTTACATTCCTAAACAGTGAGGTGTATCCCCTTCCTCCAATGAGGTACCGGATAGGCACAAGGAGTGAACCGCAGAATTGTAGAAATGGAAATAATAACAGCTAATAATAATATCTAGTCTATATTAGCATTAACCAGGTACAAGTTACTCAGCAGGCCAAGCATTCTAGTATACATTCTACATACATCATTTGATATCCACCACAAACCCATGATATAGGTACAAGCACTGTGCCCATTTCACAGCTGACCAAACTGAGGCGGACTCCTAAGTGAACAGCTGCCAGGCCATGCTAGGCAGAAGGAGGGCTTACCCTAAGATTTTCAGGACGTGAAAGCACATGCTCTTAATCACTTGGTCAGACTTTCCCAGCCTGTATGCCAAACACTCTGGATGGGTTACAGATATGCCAAGATATTGATCCCCTCAGCCCCATCAATCTGGCAGGGCCTGGGGTGGCCACCCACTATAGAAAAAAAGATTAGGAAACTCTGCTTTAAATTACACTTTCCAAATCATATGTTTTGCCTGTTGTTGGACAAAGAAGCTGTGTCTCCTAGGACTGAAGTAACTTGACTGAAGTCAGGCAGCCACTTAAAGACACAAATGGGCCCAGAGCCCAGGAGGCTCAACTGCCTGCATGCCTTCTCCCACGAAGTAGTGTTTCTTCAAGTGTGGTCCCCAGACCAGGAGCATCACCATCATCTGGGAATTGCAAGAAATGCCAGTGTTCACGTCTGACCTAACAAGCTGTCTTAAGAACCCGTCCAGGTGATTCTGCCATGGGCTCGTTTGAGAACCAGTGCGCTAAAGCAAACAGCCCAGATGGCCTTGCCAGCGCGCTTGCTTACAGAGCCTGAGCTTGAGCCCCTGCGACAGGCTACAGCTTCTCTGCAAAATAAAGATTTCTTAAGGGGCTTAGCTTTGAACTAAGCTGAAATGTACATGCTGATTTCATCTTCTTAGGGGCTTCTTTACCTCTCAGAAAAGCGCTGTAATGCTTTAGAAAAGAGAAAGTAAATGATGGATAACTGATAAAATATTAAACACTCTTTCCATGCCTTCAACCCACTTTCTGCTAGGACAGCAAATGCGTGGGCATCAGAAAGGGAAAAGAGAACTGACATTGCTGGAACACGGACTGCATGCTAGGCATCAGGCATACAGGGATACAAGCACACATGCTTTGCTGACCCATCATCTCATCAAATACAGGGATCCCTGGCTGAGAAGTAGGGAAACTGAGTCTCAGAGAGATCATAAAGATCATCAAGGGGCAATGGCAGCCCGAGGGTCTACCCCACAGCCTGTGCTCCTATGTTCCTTGCTCTCCAGTAGGAAAGGTAAAGAGCTTAGGACACCCAGTATCTGCAATGACTGGTTTCCACATTTCTCAGAGCAAGCTCCCAAAACGGATCCACCTCCTCAAAGCCCCCAGGATGCTTACTTCAACAACCCTTTCCTGTATTCTGTGTTTTCACTGCGCTGTGGAAGCTGCTCTCCAAACGTAAGAATAAACCAGCCAAGAAATAGTTCAGCTGTGCTTGAGCACCCCGAAACACTTAGACATGTAGCCCCTAACTGGCAGCTTCGGTTTCAATGCAGCAGGTCCTTTGTTGCCAATGCCCTGCTTGCTGCCTTGAGCTTTGCTCTTCAGAAGACCAGGGAACCTCTTTGCCACATTTCAAACTTGGGAAATGAACTCCCAAGAGAAAGAAACACACGGAGGTAGTGCTGATGAGCCACATCCTCTCCACCTCCCCAGTAAGAGCTCATGTTCATGCCATGAAATGCAACAAGGCTCTGAGCTATGATCCAACAAGCAGAACAGAAAGGAGGCTGGCTAACTCAACCACGGAATGAAACACACAGCTGGTTAAGGGCCAGTGCAGGGCTGTGAACCCATACAGACTTCCTTCCCCGACTGTTTGCCCCAGCACCTGCCCGGCACAAGCTCTGAACACCTACTTCCTAGTCCTCGTGTTCTTCCACAATGTGGACGCACAATGGTTGGTCTGAACCCTGCACTGAGGGAAGCTCTTTCAACACTTGGTGCAAACAGAGAGACCCTGCAGAGAACTCAGCAGGCAAAACAAGCCTTGTCCCACCTTTCTCATTCATGCAAGGAGGAAGCCATTCTCCACTCAGAGTAATCTCGTTTGAATTTTATGCTTTTGCCAAAATGCAGGTCAGTTACTTCTCTCGGGGCCTCCAGGGCCCATTTTCCCTTCTGTTTGAGGTAGGTCAGGCCTGAGACTCTGAAAACCTGCATCCAGCCCAAGGGGTGCCATTTCCTTGCCACTGTCAGGACTCCAAGCTCCGCTCCTCATCGCCGCATGCCAAGTGCGCATACCACCACCACAGCTGACGCTTAGATTAAGATCAGGAGAAAAGTCATTCAGACACCATGGGCAATGCCATATTATTAATGACTGCAGGCCCTTGAAACAGGAGTGACCATCGAAAGATCCGCAATAGTAGCTACATGCCACAAAGTGCAGGGGCCTCACTTCTCAGCAGGCAAAGAAGGGTGCCAGGAGCAGCTGTGTGAAGGAGTGCTGGGGAGGTGGACAGGAGCCTTTGCACATTTTGCTCAATTGTTCTACTTCCTATTATGAAAAAATGCTGCTATGTAATTATGATGGTGTTCAAAATGGTCTGAAGCACCATCACAAATCATTTGGCTAAAGAAAGCATGAAAGGGAAGGGAAAATGGTCTAGAAAAGGGTATAAGTGGTTAGAAAGGTTGGCTGCAAAGATGCTTAGGAGAGGTTGTGGGTACACTGTCAGTTATAGCATCCTCTGTGGATTGGTGGTGGGGGCAAAATTTCTTTAAAGATCGTTTGCAAGAATGCCTTAGGGTCAGTTAACATATACTGGGCATAATATCATGGACTATTTTATTTAATCTTTCCCAAACCATTCATCATGCCCCTGTAACAGAAGAGGAACCTGAGATTCAGAAAGGTTAATGGGCTAGCCCGAGATCACAGAACTGATAAGTGACGTGGTAGTTTCTTGAATGCAAGTCTCTATTCTTCTAGCTGCTCCTGTTCTCTGTATCATAAAACCCACCTAAAGGTGCCTACAGGGACAAGGTAGGCAGTGCAAATAAGGGGAGCTACCAGATTTGAGGGGGGGAAGAAGTAAAAGCAATCAACATACGGCTTCAATCAGTGAACATTAGGGATTGTTGGGGACTGTGGCAAAGTGGAGAATTCTGGACAACATCTAAAGTGAACAGCTGGTACTCAGAAGCAACTGATGGTTACCTTTCAGGAGTGCAGACTCGATTGCCAGATTTGATGGTTGTTCAAGAAAAAACGGAAGTCAGATTTTTACGTAAACTTTTCTGCTTGTTTTAAAATGCTAGCTCAAAAAAATCTTAAACATCAGATGTTTGCGTGTTCCGTCGACAGGCAAAACAAAACCTATTTGCAAACCAAATTCAGCTCATGGACTGCCAGAGGTAACCTCAGCTTTTTCGAAGCCAATAATCTCAAATCGTTAAATTTTATCATACATAGGACCTCGATGATCTTCTGATCAGCATCCTTATCTTGCAGATGAAAATTTTACAAGTCATAAGCACAAATTGAAATTGTAAATATTAATACTCATGATAATGTTATTTGGACATCATTCTGTTTCCTACATGGGCCATGTGTAGAAAGAACTTGTTGTCCCACGAAGGCTGGAATCCCAATCCTGCTAAGTAGGAACTGTGTGGCCTTAAGCAAGTAACTTATCCTCTCTGAGCACTCAGTATCTTCGTGTGCAAAATGGAAACACTGACATATAAATTACAAAGCCGAGATAAGAATTCAATAAGGAAATTATTAGAAGCTATGAGATACAAGGCCTGTCAGAGAAGCGTGGGCAAGAAGCTTAGAGGTTGCTACTGCCCACCCTCCTCCCCTCCACCTGGCCTTGTCTGTGAATTCCTTTTCTATTAGGATTTGGCCAGCCCATTTAGAATCCAGCCAATTTCCTTAAAAAGTAATGTAAAATAGAAATTGGAATTTCTAATTTTATCTGATGCAGGCTCCTCCACTAGATTCCCCTGCTTCCTTGCCATGCTCTTACTGAGTACCTTGTTTGGCAATAGTCTTGCCTTGTCAAGATTTGAAAATGCACAGAAAGGATTTGAGTCCTACCTTACTGTAAAGGAAAAAACCAGATTTTTTTTTTCTTTCCTGAGTGGGAAAACCCAGTTCTTCCCTACTGTGTTTCATTCTTGCGAGCCCTCTGTGCTACTTACACAGCATACCTCACTTCTGACACTTCTGGTCACCAAATGTGTGGGGGCTTTCCCCACAACAACAAGCAAGTCTCAGACAGCTGGACATCCAACAACTAATCTCAGTTCTGACACTCGACAACTAAACTCAGCTCAGACACTGTGTACCCGGAGATAGCATCAGATCTCATAGGGATGGGCTCCATCCCACAAGACTGCCCCTCCCCCACCTCCTATGCCAGTCACAAGTCTAGGCTGTCACCTGTGCTTCTGACCAACCAGCTATAGATCGGAGGTTCCGGTGACCCCTCCTCAGGTTCGATGTATTTGCTAGAATGGCTAAGAGAGCTCAGGAAAACACATAGGTTGACCAGTTTGTTAAAGGATACAGACGAACAGCCAGATAAAAGGTACATAGGAGGAGTTCTGGGAGGGTCCCGAGCACAGAAGCTTCTGTTCCGTGGAGTTGGAGTGCATCATCCTCTTGATATGGATGTGCTCACCCACCTGGAAGCTCTCCAAACCCCTGCTATTGGGATTTTATGGAGGCGTCCTCCCATAGGCATGACCAACTATTAACTCCATTTTGAGCCCGTCTCCCCTCTCCAGAGGATGCGGTGGAGCTGAAAATGCCAAGCTTCTAATCAGGCCGTGGTCTTCCTGGTGACCGACCCCCATCCAGGAGCCCACCCAGAGTTGCCTCATTAGAACAAGCGATGTTCCTAGAGTTCTTATCACTTAGGAAGTTACAAGGGTTTCAGGAGCCCTGTGTCAGGAACCCAGTAGGGGGAGGAGAGGAGACAGAGGCCAATATATATATATTTTCTGTTATCTCACACCTCCTCTAGGTGTTTGTCAGTTGAAAGCAGGCAGAAAACCAAAGCCTACACCTCTCCCCCTCCCTCCCTCAGTTGCCTAAATTCAGCCTAAATTGCTCTTTCCCACTGTAAACACCAACAATTAAAAGAGAGGGTGGGCGATTTGGGTTTAGTTTTCTTTAGTTTTACCTGAGTGAATCCCACAGCAATGAAAAATCAATACTGTATTTGGCCAAATAGACATTATTAAAGCACCTAGATTAAATGAAATATAAATAATAGTTTATTGATTTTTTTTATCTAACTTTGTAATTTAGTTTACAAGAAACAGAATTATTCTCAATGCACCAAGTACTTGACTTGGTTGAGTGTATTCTACAACATTTTATACAAATTTATGTTTCATCATCCCATCTTATTTGTTCTATTGGTTTTTACAGATGTGTGTAAGATAAGAATTTTATAACATTTTTCATTTTTTTTTTAAACTCTCTGGTCCCAATTGAATGATTTTAACAATACCTCCTGCAAGGGTTACAGAGGAATTCAAAACATTGACTTTTGCTAAAAGAGGCCATTTTTCAGTATTAGTAAATACTGTAGGAATCATATTTTAAAATCTGATCATGGAGATTAAGCCAACTTCCAACTCTGAGACTACCCAATGCTCGAGTGTGACATTATTCAGGAATTTCCAATTCCAGGCCAAATAAAACTCAGATAAGCTCCCGTGACTGACACTAACCTACTAAATTTCACAACCGCCAGCCAGTCTCAGATCACATGCAACAACAGAAAGTGAACTTGCACAATGCCCAGTCCTCAGGTGGATTCCATCTTGAAGGTCCTCTCTCCTGTAAGCACTGAGGATACCGAAGGCAATTAGCAGGCAAATGCCAATTATGCCAGTAACAGGAGAGCCACAGAATGATAAACAGCATGAATTAGTCTCTCCTTCCCAGGTATTTCCAAAAGTATCTGTTCGTGACAGTTTCTCTGTCTAAAGGTGTGATGGCAAAGTTAACTGTATGCACATGCTATTGATTTTTGGGAGAATGAAGTCAAATACTGCTTAAGAAGTCTAAAAATGAGGAATACATGCAGATGCACAGATCTGCCGGGCCACTTGTTAAACCCTGCCTGAACCAGTGCATACAAGTAGGTCATTGAAAGTCAGTGCAAACCGGGGCAGCTCCCCTGGCAGGAGACATTAATCTGCAACCTGCAAGAGGAATCTTGCAGACAAGTGATACATTTTAGCCAAGCAGCTATATATTTTATTTATGAATTGATATAAGTATAGAGATACATGGGGAGAGGAATGCATATAATACGTATCCTTAAACACACTCCAAAATAAAGGTAGTTGGGAAGAGAAATTTACACCCACACATTCTCCAATTTAATGGGTCTTTCCCCCCACTCCTAACCCCTCAAAAAAAAAAAAAGGCAGAAAAGAAAGGAAGAGATCAGAGCTCTAATTACAGCTCTGGAGCCTTAGTATAGTTACTGCCTTCTATTTTATACCCCCAGCAGGTGCAGCGTTAACCAGCCCCAGTCTCCTGTCTCAGTTATGACGGCGTTTGCTGTAGCCAGAGCAGTGCCCTCAAGCACAGAGGGATTGGGGGAATCACAGACGCCACTTGATCCAAAAGGTGCCAGGGGCTTGCATTTTGGAAAAGAGATCCTACAGGGGACAGATTTCTCTTCCTAGGTGTCCACTTGGGTGTGAACCCCATTTCAGACAGTGGATCATACTTTTGCTTAATCATGGAACGCAAGGTCAGGAAGAACCTTCAAGATCATCTAATCCACACGCCTCATTTGACAGCTCTAGGATGTCCTCCAGCCACAAGGGCTGCTCCCCAAACACAGGAAAGCACAGAGGATCCCCATGTGGCCAGGAGGATGCAGGATATAGTAGAAAGCACATGGGCTCTGGAACTAGGCACACTTGGGTTCCAGTCACAGATGCGTGAATTGAACCAAATTCCCTAACCTTTCTGATCTGGTTTACTCACCTATACCTGGAAATAAGAGTATAAGTCTACAAGTTGTCATCAGTAGTTCAGAAATCCAAACTGCCCTGAAAACCCAAGTGTTTCCTAACTCATGTGGCCGCAAAGTCAGCCCAGACCGAACTTACTTAGAGATAAAATCTGACCTGAAGTGATGAGGCCTCACGTCATCATTCCTTATCCCATAGCAGCCAAGCGCCATGGCAGGGTCTAGTGCAGGGGATCACAGCCAAACAGAAGGCCTCTGGCTCTGTGTTCTCTTCCCATGTGCCCAATGGAGAGACCTCTGCTGCTTCTAACCCCCCGGCTCATGCCTGCTTTCCCAGTAGGAGGGGCAGGTTAGGCCAGGAAGGAGCCAAGAGGGTCACTCTCCTTTGTAGGAATGTGGGTGAGAGTCCCTTCCCGATCCCACCTTCACCGGATTAGAGCCGACCTCCAGGGGACCATCTCTTCCGCCGGACTCACTTGCAGCTCAGATGGGCTCAAATGCAAAATTTCACTGTGGCATTTCTTGACTTTTTCCCCCCTTGTAGGTGGGAAAAGGGCCGGTGGAAGAAAGAGGCATGTGGCTTCATGGAATTTTTTCATTTTATAATAAATAATAAATTTGGAAGAAGGAATGGTATCTCAGAAGAAAAAAAAAATCAAAGTTACACTGCAAAAAACCTCTTGAAGAGAGACTTTTTAAACCTGCTCCATGGGAGCTGGATTGAACTTGTGATTGCTATCTTTTTTCCTTCCATTGCTGGGTAGTTTTAAGTTGAGTTTGTGCTTGTCTTTCCTGATATCTCAAAGCCAAGATCCTCATTCTTTTCCTCCTGAATGCTGACCCATGAGACCTCCTCTAAATGCTGGAGAGAACATTTGACTTTGGTACACCATCAGGGCCCGCCTCACAAGTGAGTTGGGTGAGAAATAGAATGAGTAGTAGAGGGGGCAAGATCCTGCTCGACATAAGCCCGGCCGCCTGGCCTTCTGCCACTCAAGCTGCATTCCTCTGAGGCCAGGAGAGCGTTAGTCAGTGGGAACCATCTAAGCAAACATCACCCAGTAAGACTAAGCCTCATCAGCTTAGCATTTTGGTAAACAGACACTGACAGTCAAATCCTGTGGGCATGCACGTTGGGAAGGTGGGATGGAATCAGGGTGGGAGGCCAAGGAGGGCACGGTTCACAGGGAGGGCGATGGGCCGTGAAAGAGAAGCTTCACCAGGTTCACTGCTTCCCATGTCTTTCTCAGGCAAGTCAGCCTCCCCCCTGTTGCTAAGGCCCCTGCGATGCTACAGGGCGGGGTTACCCGGCTTTCTCCAACCCCAAGCTCTTCTGTCCTCGGTTGAATACATGACATCCTAGTCCACATGCAACATTTTTTGAGCAGTGACCAGTGTAGGCGATGGAAAGACATAAATAAAGTACAGCCCTGCCCTTGAGCGACTCAAGCTTTCACCTACCGAGAGATGTCTGGCCAATGTGATTTTATTAATTCTCAAAGTTCCATAGAACATGAGGTCTGGGAGCTGGGAGACGTAGGAGGGATAGGCCTTATCTGAATTTGAGAAGCACCGCTTATTTCAGAGTGCAGAGAAGGGGCTTAGCAATAAAGAGATATGCTTAATTTCATGACTTATTTGCGCCCAGAACCCATTTATCATGTGATGTGTCTTAACATCATAAGGTGCTTAATCTGCCATGAAACACACTTTGGGACCCAACCCATCTGCTTCATTTCAGCCAGATGTGCCTTGGAATTCAGAATTTGGGGGGTGTTAGCAAGGTAATCCAGTTACACCCCTTCTCTGTGCTATTTGTGATGGCTGAGGGCTCCCTCAGAGAGGAAACAGAGAAGATCTAACTCCATTAGACATCCAAGCCTGCAAGCAGGTTTGGGGACAAATGGCTTCCCATCACACACTGGAGTCTTTGACCACATGACCATACTCCTATTTGTTTCAGCTACATTCATCCCTTCACCCATCTATTTAACAAAAAATAGGTATTGAGCACCTATTATGGAAGCAACTGCATCGAAACTGGTTATTCTCTGTCGTCAGAGAACTTGAAGACTGCCTTGTAGGGTGTGGGGAGGACTGACCAGTTGACAAGCAATTTAAAGGTATGATAAATGCCATGATTAGGGTGCCTATACATCCTGGTTTGCCTGGGTCTGTCCCAATTTACACCTGTTGTCCTTGCATAATATGTACAATTGCTCCCATGGGGGCCCTAGTTTTGACAATACATGACCAGGTCCCCCCAGTTATAATGGGTTCAGCCTGTGGAAATCCAGAGGAGGGAGAGCCAAGTCATGGAGAGCTTCTCCGAGGACCTGACCCCTGAGCTGAGTCCTGCCTAACGGAGGAGGAAGAGGTAGCCAGGGCCAGTGGAGAAGTCAGAGCTCAGGTGGAGGAAACAGCAAGTGCAAAAGATGAGAGAAGACAGGACGTAGCTCATGGAGTCACATTGAAGGAGACAGGTCTCAAAGAATCCAGTTTAGACTCCTCCGGGCCATGGGAAGCATTTGACAGGGTTGTAGGCAGGGAATTACCATAATCTAGTCAACACTGCCGAAGAACCACTCTGGCTGTGAATGGGAACGGAGGTGGGGCAGCAAGCTGGGGCTGCTCAGGAGAACCCCTAGACCAGTGTGGAGAATGTTGCAGCCACCGAGAGGACAGTGATGGCAGCCTGAGTGACAGCAGCACCTGTGGGCTAGAGAGAAGTGGGCGGATGGATGGATGGATGGATGGATGGTTGGACAGGGAAGTCTCTAGCAGGTGGAATCAACAGAACTTGGTAAGTGACTGATTGCCTGTGACCGGGAAGTGAGGAAAGAGAGTTAAAGGTCAGGCCCGTGCCCGAGCATGACAGTGCGTGATGGGCCTTTAATGAAACAGCGGCGGGGAGGAGCAGGTCCTGGGGAGAGGGAGACAAGGAAGTCAGTTTTGGTCAGGACAAATGTGAGGTGTCCTTGCTGTGTCTTGGCCTTTCCCAGAGCTTCGGGGCTGGTCGGGTAAAGACAAAGGAACATTTTCTAAAACTATTCAGAAACATTCTTGAAACTGAATAAAACAAAAAGCCAAGTCAAAGTGTACCAGAGCCGCCTTGTTACTGGCACGACGTGTCACTGGCCTGTTGTTTGGGAGGCAGTAAACTGAGCCTCCAACACCAAGCTCCTCTGTTGGGCCCTACAACAGAGCAGGTGTAGACAAGGGCCTTGTAAGCAAGCCTCCCACCCACCCTGAGCACAGAAGCCTCTGCCTCCAGCCTGTGCTGCCCAGACAGCCCGGCTGAGCAGACCAGCAGCTATCAAGGGGCCCTAGTCCCTCCTCAGCCTGAGGCAGGTTTACATTCTGACATTGCAACGCCCTCAAAACCCTGAGCCACCCACCAGCCATGTCAGTTCTCTTGTGGCTACTCCCTCGTCACCCCTGGGGCTGGCATGCAAGTTGGATGAGGGCGGAAGCAAGGGTATTTGGTTTGTTCTTGTCCAAGAAGGATCAGAGCTTTTAATTGCCACAGCAGCCCTTGGATCATCCAAGGTCATCTGAAGTTCTCTACTCCACTGTCTGACCATTTTGGCCTTAGGCTCTTGGTTCACAGTTTATTAATATTATTCATATGGGTTACAGTCTGAGAAGTTAAAGTGACTGCATGTGTGTAATGATTCTACTCTTTCCACACAAAGAACAAGAAAAATTGCTTCATGGTACATCACGGTCAACGGGGCTCTGCTCCGCAGTGACGCGGTAGCAGGAAGCATCCCCTGTATAGCAGTGATGTAATCATCTCACTTAAAACTCTCTGGTTCAGGGACTGGAATGAGCCTATTGTCTGGAACTTTGAGCCATCTGCAGATGTATTATTCACCCCCAAAGGCTTCCTGTTGTAATCCAGAGGGCCAACCTTTGCATGCAAAGCAAGAAAATTCCAAATTCAAGTTTCATTTCATAAGTTGTTACAGTGACCCAGGGCCAAGGTACACCTTTTAAAGGAAGCCTAGATGGAATTCTTGGCCCTGCAAATGCAAATAAGTAGAACCTGAACTGTATATTTGTATTTTACTCAGCAGTCCCAATAAACCTACGGGCATTTGGATTTTATAAAGTGTGATGTGTTCTTTGGGTTTTGTTATAATGGGAGTCTAGGCTTAGCTTTTTATTCCATGCTCTCTTTGTGTATAGCTGGAATCACAATCATCATAATCAAGCATTTAAGCAAACAAAAATAATCATTTGAAAGCTATTTTCCATAAGCTCTTTAGTTCTCGATTCACTACAATTCTGTTCAGAAGGAAATGTTCCTTTTTTCCCTGTTGTAGTACTGTCCACAGTAGAAGCAATGACCAGTTCTGCACATATAAAATTAATTCCATTTCAGCTTTTCTGAATAAAAACAAACTGGTCAAAAGCCTAAATTTGTTTTTCTTCCAGGGAGACATTTTTTTGGTACAGGCCAAAAATCTACCGGAAAACACCACCCTAGGTTATATTTAAAAGTAAGCACTTGGTATAATTTTGAGCCCTCCTGGAAAACCCAAATAGTTATCTCTGGGAAATATTTTAATGTCTAAAATCCCCTTTGGGGTCCATGTTATGCAGTTCTCTTAACCTAGGCCATTTCTAATTAAAGTGCAAAAGTCCATGGATGCGACAATTCTATAAACTAACTCATTCTTATTCCATTACCACTGAAGGACAAGGTGCTAAGCGGAAAATGAGGCAATGATTGTACTGGCCTGCATGAATAGCAGCGAAGGGAATTATTCCAAACCCGGAAGGAATAGCTATACAGTCAGCTCCTTCATTGTGTCGGCAAAGAGAGAGAGAATTTGCAAGGATAACTCAAAATCATGGGCAGTCTGCTCCAGGTTCTTCTTTCAACTTCAGGAACCTGTGAATCATAGAAATGAAACACCAAATCACAAGAGAAGCTGGCAATGGCAAGCACAGGAAAAGAAATTCCCAGAGTGTAAAGAAGGGGTAAAAGAATTTTTGCTCTTAATCTATAGCACCCTTTGATGTCTGCCCCTGAAGGGGCTATTTTTTGAGTCATCAAATAAATTCGTTTGCTTTATTAGCAATCTTCTAAATTGGCAAAGAAAACTCTTTTGCCCCAAATGTGAGCTGGCCAAGGCAAAGGTCAAGCACAGAATAAGACATGTTGTCAGCTTTGCCACCTCTTCCAGGTCGACACCAACTCTCCATCTAGAGCTACCTTGCTGGGTATTCTGGGGCTTTCCCTGCTTCCCAGCAATCATCCCCCATTTCATGCCAACCCAGTTACCAGGACAGAAAAAGACCCGAGAGATGGAGATGTGGACACACACCTTGTGAGGTCCAGAAATAGGGGAGCCACATTTTGCTTTAAGACTTCTAATGACATGGGCTATAATGACTCAAAGGTGACCGGCAGAGCCACATTTTGCTTTAAGACTTCTAATGACATGGGCTATAATGACTCAAAGGTGACCGGCATTGGCATCAGTTTTCTAAAGAGTTTGGAGTTCATCTGAGTTATTTGCTTCCTGGGGAACACCAGAAGATACCATCCTGATGGTTATCTGCAGTCATTGAAATCTGGTGTGGTTGCTCTCCAGCTCCACTTAGATCTAGAACTGCATTCCTAAACTGGGAAGTGTCAACGGCAGAAAAAGAATATCACTCTACAGTGCGAAACAATGCATGCTTCGCTTAGCAAGAACACTCTGTGAGTCCCCAGCGGGAAGGAAGTCTGGGAGCTGGAGGGGACGTCACCAAGAGGTAAACCTCAGTGATCGGTGGGGACCCTGGGCACTGCCTGTACTGAGAATGCCTTAGCCTCGTTTCAAAATTTCAGACTTACTCCATGTACTCTGAATGGTGTCAGGAGTCCTGTGACTTCACAGGGGCCAATAGAAAGAGCCCTAGGATGCTTGGCTTGGCCGCCTCCAAATCCTCAAGAAGGTCACAGAGCCTCTATGTCCAGCGACACTGTGCACACAGGCCCAGGGCCTTGTCTTAGCTCTCAGGCAGGTCCTAGGAAGGTTTCTTCAGACCCTCACTCCTTCTCCACTACCAAATCCAGAGCACACATACACCCCTTTCTTTGCAAACAGTCCTAAAACCAGCAAAAACAACAACAAAAAAGCCCAATGAGGAGAAAATTACAACTATCATTCAATCAGCAGATGGCACGTGTAATATGAACATTCTCCAACTTCCAAAGTCACCGATTTTTGAAAGCCCTTGACCTCTCTTTTGTTGGATAAAAGAGAAAAGAATCTTTCAGTTCTGCGTGCATTGCTAACCTCTATATTCCAACCTCTCCTGGGTTCTGGGTTATAAGCCACATCTCATACTGTCTCAACTGTGTATCCAATTCCTAAAATGCTTGAAACACTACTGCTCATGAATAAAACCTCAAAACTATCATAGAAAGTGGGGATGGTGAGAGACCTCTGTTCTTCTTCCATGGTGTCCCTATTTTTCTTTCCTTCTCTTCTTTTTCCTCAAACAACCAGTGATACATGGGACAAAAATGTTAAAACTCCAACCATTGCCAGTGGAAGTCTCCAGTAAATTCTCCCATGGCAAATACCAAATTGTGGGTAATTCTCCCAACCCAAGCCTGTGAATCATGCCACAAATTGCCTGGGCTGCCATCACCTGTTGGGTTGATGGCCTCAGGTATGAATGGTGCTGAAGGAGCCTCAGAGAATTCAGAAAAGTGAAGGTCTTTCCTAAGACCTCCTAAGAGTCGCTTCTGATGACTCTTTTCAAGGCCATCGATGTGATCCTGCTGCACTGAGCTCCAGAGTCAAAGAGATGGAGTAGTCAGGCTGACAGTACAGCACCCTGAGTTCAAATCCTGGCCTCACCACTTCCTAGCTGTATGGCATGGGCTGGCTCCTTTGCCTCCCTGTGCCTCAGTTTCCTCACCCATAAACTGGGATGATGATAAAGCTACCTCCCAGGATTAAAGGAGGTTATTCATATAAAGGGCTTAACACAGAAATTCCAACATTCTTAGTCTTTAATAAATGCTGGACATCATTAACATTGCAATTCTGAGCCGGAGGGTCAGAGAGGCATGAACTTACTGCTTTTTATTTTAACCCAGGTCAGAAACTCAACAGTTTTGCATAGAATTTGAAATCGGAGAGGCAAGAAGAGTGGAAATTCATCTATGCTATAGAAAGGCCCACTGATATCAGCATATATTTACCTTTCCTATCCCTACTTTAAGTTGATCAGCAGGGATAGCAAGGGTATTTGAAACCTCATGTACAACCAAAGGGATGCGGCTGTCTGTATCACTCATGTTGTCAGCAGAAAGTTTTACTAGGTTTGACAGTTTACCCATAAATGATCACTTCAGTGTGGGGTGGGGGAGACCCCTGACAGCATGGCCGAAAAGCAAGGACCCTCCCACCACTGCAGAGTAGTTTCCATAGGCTTCAAGTGTTTGTCTAGACACCAAGGTGGAAATCTCCTAAGACCTAGTTTCCTTGCCAGACTCGAATTCCTAAGATTCAGGTTGAGCTGGAAATGTCCTCAAAGTAATCATATTTCTGAGAAATGGCCAATACTTCCCAGCCACAACCACTACTGAGTAGTAGAAGGATGTAAGGGAGGGAAAGTTCTCCATACTGCTAAAACATTTAGAGAGGAATGCTGACTGAAGGTCAAATCTATTCAAGCCTTCCCAGGTCCTCAGGGTGATTTCAAATTGGGTTTCAAAAAAGAGGCCAAGAGCCAAATCCCACAGAAATTTCTGGAGTTGGCATTAAATGAATCTTTCACAGAACTCCTAGCAGCGGTTAGATATTAACAAGGAGAAAAGAACAATTATCGTTTGGGACTCCAAGTGCCACTTTATGTCACTTTAAAGAATGAATAGACTTCCAGCTCCACTCAGCTGTCTGCTCACAATTACAAAGCAATGGTAAATAATCATGGCAAATGGAAGGTTTGATTTAGGAGAGTAAAGTTGTATAACAACTCAGTGCTTTCTCTTCCTTTCCTGTGGCAAGCGGGACAGCTCCTGCCACTGGTTTGGCATAGATCCAGATCTGTGACATCCAGAAAAAGGCCCTGGAACTGTTGATTAAAGCAGGCACACAAACACACAGAGCAAACCTACCAAAACATTTCTTATCATTTTTACCAGGAGAGAATAATCATATTATGAGGCATGGTTTAATTTGCTCTCCAGTGGGGGATTTTTTAGCCAAAAGATCATATTTATCCATGCCAATAAAATTTTTGAGTGGTTTTAATAGAAAGTACATCTTTCTTTCCATTTTCTCAGCACATTGGTTTCTGAGTACGCCATCTGAGCTCTCCTCCTGAGAAGATGTATTGATACGGTGGATAGGGGCAGTACTTCTTTCCTTTTGTGCCCATAATTCACTAGATGGGGAAAGCAGGTTTTGTACTTGCTCTGAAAGGGGTCTAGACCCCGAGCAGTGAAGACTTTGATGTAGGGCCCCAAAGCATCTTATCCAAATACGCATTCATTTAATCTTGCAACCCAAGAGTGACGGACCCTTCCAAAGTGGTTCAGGAGGACCAAAGGAACAGGGTTGGGGCACATAGGAGGGACTTGCAGGTATGCCCAAGGAGCCAGTTATCTGTGATACCCAGTCTCAGGAGAGAGGCTTTGCCTTTCAGAGAGGCAGGAGGGGCAACGTAAAGCATTCCTCATGCAGGCAGTCTCCTCTCAGGGCTTTCCAGGGGAGTGAGGTTTTATATACAGGAAAACATAACAGCAAAGGAGAGGCACCCTTGGGAGATCCAGACAGACCAAAATCCATGGCTGCAGTTTTCCCACCTTTCCTTCCAGGGGCCAGTCCAGCCTTACTCATCTCCCTCACTGGTCCCTAAGATTCCCCCCAGTGCCATTCCCCATGACTTTATTTCTTGCCAACTAAATCCCAAATAAGGTTCAGGTTTCAGATAATACCTTTCCCAAAATAATTTGCATGTTAACAGAAAACCGCAAATGCTTTTCAAGTCTCAATTAAATTCAACAAACATCAGTTGAGAACACTCATTTCTGGTTACTGGGCATTAATCATTGCAGACACGAGAAGGAATGAGAAAAGTTTTCTCCCTCAAGGAGCTCACAGTCTAACAGAAGAGGAGATACATAGGCAAATAATTCTGATAAATTATGATAAATGTAATCAGAGAGGTCTGAATGAAGGCCTGTGGGAGCCCCAGTGAAAAAATTCTCTAGTTAGAATACAGGGATAGACACAAAGAGGCACTATTTGCATTGAGCTATATGTCGTGTCCATTAGCACTGTGTTTGGCTGCATATAACAGAAAAATCTAAATAACCATGGCTTAATCAAAATAGAGTTTTCACCTCATGTAAAAGAAGTCCAGCATTAGACAATCAACAGCTGGTAATAGAGTTCCATGATGTCATTAATATTTCTCTGGTCCTTCTATCTTTCTCCTTCATAATCCTTAGTGTACAACTTCTATCCTCAAGTGTGCTTTATGGCCCCAGTATGGCTGCTGGAGTTCCAGACAGCTCATTTAAGTTCCAGGGAAGAAAGGAAAAAGAGCAAAACTGATGCCGTCTTTAAGGAACTTGTCTAGAAATTCTACCCAACAAACTTTTTCCATTTCATTGGCCATTCAATCTGCTGAGGAAATAGAATCTCCTTCTGTTGTAAGAGACTGGAGATTGGGTAGGGAAATATGAGCAATCTAGTCCACAGGCTTGAAAGAATAAACAGGTTTCCCTGAAAGACAAAGTGAAGAAAGACATGGAAACGGAAACAGAGCATACCAAGATAAAAGTCCGTAAAGTATTTGGTGGATATGGGAACTGTGAGTTGTCGAGAAAGGCCTTCCATGTCAACCTTCTACTAAGTCAACTTTGTTTTTTTTTAAGTCCGTGGGTTTTCTAACTTTGGGGTATGTGTTGTGGTTATTGTTCATAGGAACCCTTTTACCTGGATAGAATTTTATGAAAAAAACTAAAAGAGAAGCAGCTCTGGCTCAAGGTGAGATTGGAGGAGGAGAACTATACTTTAAGAACTGTAGGGTAGACATTGGTAAATCCTAAGGGGGCAATAAATAAAAGATCAATGGGATTTCAGAGGCAGTGACAGTTGAGCTATGTCTGCATGTATTTAAGATTTCCAAGTGCCAGCTGAAAAGAAAAGTTGTTCAAATGGAGGGAACAGCATATGCAAAGGCCCAGAAACACAGTGATACATAAATGGGAATCAGCACTTAATTTTATCAGGAACTAAGGTTCGTGAGTGTGGGGAATAAGGTTGGAAAGGTAAGTGGGATGGGATCAACAGAGGGCAATGAAGTTCAAGGGTCAAGAATATATGAGGCCTGAATCTGGAACCACATATATCCAAAAGGCAAAAATCCCACAGCAAGGGTAAGTTTGCTACCCACCCATCTTTGGAACTAGTCCCTGGCACCTACCCCACCCAAGCAATTGCAGCCTAACTCTCTAGGACCCTAGTCACACAATGACTTAGTCCTTATTCCTGATGTCAACCAACTCCAGAAAGTTAGGACCCTGAGGAGAGACAGTGCTGGTATATGTCCTCCCTCCACTATGGAGAGTCCTGTCTCTGTCTATCCTTTGGGGCCATCGATATGGCAGATGCTTTGGGAAAATGATTTGCAAACTGTAGGAGGCTACCCATAATGGATCATGACCAGTATTTTTAAACAACAAATGAAACAGAAGAGAATACTGTATTAGTCAGAATAGGATAGACTCTACCACAGTAACAGGCATTTCCCAAATCTCAGGGGCCCGTCACGCAGTTTACTTCTCTCTCACTTAAAGGCTGCCAAGGATGTGGCAGTTCAGTGACCCAGCAGTTTTGGCCCGCGGCTCTACTATCTCAACCCGAGGCCTCCTTTGGTCATTGTAGCAGGGAAGAAGTCAGCTGCGAGGTTGCATGCCAGCCCTAAATAATCATGGCTTAGTCAAAATAGAAGCTTTTATTCTATATTTCAGTATAGAAATGACACCAGTCACTTATAACCGTACACTTTGGCCATAATTAGTCATCTAACTACCTCCCCCTTCAAGAAAGCTGAGGCACCTACTTCAGGTACCTGAAAAGGGAGGCGGCTTGGATATTAGTGCACACTAGTGATACCTAGTACAAGCATAATAGAAGACACTTGGAATGGAATGGAGTAAGATAGTATAGGATCAGGGACTACGATAGGATAGGGAATAGGAATAGGAACAGATCTGAGTGCATCACCGAAGTATTTTTAGTGTTGTATATGTATATGACGGAGCAGATGTTAGGACATGTACTGAAGAGTAATTGTAAAATCTATTTCCAGGCAGGGGTTGGAGGTACAAAAAAAAAAATTTTTTTTTTTGAAAGTGACTGCATCCAAGAGAAAAATGTGCCTGGAGAGGAGAATGAGATTATTTATGACATGTGACCCCGTAACAACAAAGAGCTCTCCTCTTGTGTCTTGTCAGTCAAAGGAAATAGAGCTTCTAATGTCTCCTGAATGGGCTTCATTTCAGAGCTCAAAAATAACCTAATGTCACATACCCTGATTCCCAAGCCATAACAAACTCAGTGGGTTACATCCGTCAGCATTTCTGGGGTGGGGTGCGGGAGTCAGGGGGAGGGTGAAAGAAAGTTTTGTCTTCCTAAAGAGCCACAGGGCATGCATTCTACTGAGTTTGCTGAACAGTCAGAGAAGGTGTGCTGAGAGTACAGGAAAGTTAGAGTGGCCTCAAGGACAACGAAGACCCAGAGAAGCAAATGTGATGATGAGCAAGGTCTGCTCTCAGGTGATCTTAAAAAGAATGCCCACTATGAAAGCACCCACTTTCTGAGCAAGCGCCTCATTCCTATGGAGATGGGTCATTCCTGTGTTAGGACCCTCACAATATAAATGCTCCATTGAAATCCTGCTGTCCGGGAACAATAAGCAGTGCCTCCCTGGACACCCCGTGTGGGGCAAGGCTCCAAGAATAGAAGGGAATCTTCTGAGAGAAACTTTGCAATATCTGTCTCAGGGTTCCAGCAGCCAGCAGAAGAAATATTATGAACTCAGCAGGGTATGTGGTAGGTGTTTCGCGAGTAAATTGACTTGGGGACGTTTGAAATATATTTTTAATACTTACAAAACTCCTTAAGGGACACAGAGAAAAAATGATAATAACATTAACTAATATTTATTGAGTGCTTGTTATGTGCCCAAAACTGTGCTAAAAAATTGTATCTATTTTCATCTCACTTAATCCTCTTCCTGATGAAGTCATATTATAAGCTATTTCCATTTTAGGGATGACAAAAATGAGGCTCAAAGAGCTTATGCCCACCCCTAGAAAATAAGTAGCAAACCTATGATTCACACCCAGCCTGTCTTTTTAACTACTACCAAAAAAAAATTTTTTTAATAAATAGAGGACTTGGGATTTTTCAGAAGAAGAGGAAGTTATAGGCTGAATTATTTATCTCCCAAAAAAGATATATTGAAGTCCCAACCCCCGGGACCTCAAAATGTAACCTAATTTGGAAATAGGTTCACTGTAGATGCTATTAATTAAGGTGAAGTCATACTGGAATGGGGTGGCTCCCTAATCCAGTATCAATGGTTTGCCTATAAGAAAACTTTGGTCATGTGAAGACACAGGGAAAATAGTAAGGGAAGATGAAGGTAGAGGTTGGAGTAATGCATCTACAAGCCAAGGAACACCAAGAATTGCTGACTCTACCCCGAAGCTAGGAGAGAGGCATGGGATGAGCCCTCAGAAGAAACCAACCCTGCCAATATCTTGATCTCGGACTTTTAGCCTCCAGAACTGTGAAACAAAAAATTTCTGTTGTTTTAAGCCACCCAGTTCATGGTACTTTGTTATGGCAGTCCTGGGAAACAAATACACAAAGTAATTGCAATATCCAAGTAGTTACCTAACCAGACCCAACACAGCACCATGTGCCTCCTTAGGAACGAGAAAACCAAGGGCATAAAGAGTTGGAGATTTTTGCTCAGACTGAGAAGCAGTCACGGCAGCCAGAACCTCGGCCATCTGTGTTTGCTGTCTGCTATATCCCACCCCATGGGAGTATTGAAGGTAGTTTCCACTTTAAGTTCATGCTCTGAGAGTCCTGACCCAGAGGCTCCACGCTGCAGTTACCAATACAGAGGGACTGTTCCTTTTTCCCCAGAGGTAGAAGATGAGTACAATTATGCATTCCCCACAGAATCTCTGCCTATGTGCACATGGAGATCAGTCCCCCTCAGGCACGCACTCTTTTGGGAGTTGAGGAAAGGGCCTGGCCCCACGGGGTACTGAATGAGCCAGAGAGGGCTTGGGCGGGACTGGCCAGCTGCGTGTTAAATGTGAACTCTGGGATAGTCAGCTGGGGATCCAGCATTCATAAGACCCCATCCCATCAGTGTTGGAGGAAGAAATCAAATAGAAATTCCCCTCCAAAGCAGAATGGAGACTTGGATTGCTGGAGCAGAGTTACTTCTTGAAGCCCAGTTCTCAGACACACCGCCAGGGAGGTGACTCATAAAGGTCTGTTGTCAAATCACTGTGAGCTGTCAGAGGGGGTCTGGCAGTTCCGTTAATCAGATGCCACCAAAAGCCAAGACTCAGGCCACGTGAATAGCAGCAGCATTTTTCTCCAGAACTGTTTTCACTCAAAACAACTTGAGCCAAATGTAGCATTCCATATGGCACAAATGGATTTCAACTCCATGTGATAGGCAGCAAAAGTTCCTGGAAATCTGTTGATCTCCTGCGTCCAAAGGGAGAATTCTTGAGGACACAATAGTAGGAGGAGAAGCAGTAGTAGTAAGAGCAAAAGTGATTATCATTATCATTGTTATTATTAGTGTACTGTGCAGCTCATAGATGTGGCACCTCCACATCCAGAGTCCTTCAAGAGGCCAGATACCATTGCTCTCTGCATCATTTAGCCCAGTGGTTTTCAGGGGACTGGTAAAATGCAGATCACTAGAACTCCCACCCGAGAGGGTCAGGTTCAAGGGCCTAGGAATCCGCATTTTAACAAGCAAACCAGGAAACTCTGGTGCAGATGCTCAGGTGACCACACTTGGAGAAACCCTAAGTCTAGGCTTTCTACTCTATTAAGATCTGAGGCTGTGGATCACATCTGAGTTCATCAACTCTCAGGTTTCCTCCAGCCTCATGATTCCAACGTTCCCCCTTGTTTATCTGATGTCCACGTGTCCTACTTACGTCTGGTTGCTTTGGTATCCTGTCACTGTCATCTTTCCTTTAACCTTTCCAACAAACTCCACTGCCCCTTTTCTGTCTCTGGATTATCTGTCTGGAACCAAGGAGCCCAGTAGAATTATCTTAACATTTGATAGGTAGATCTTAGAGCTATTACTGATAAAACCAACTCCCAATACAAATAGGGTAACAAGTACACCACTTTATCGGCCTCTAGTCTTCCCTCATCCTTAGTACTTAATCGCTCCTGACCAGAGTTTCCTAGCTTGGGACCTCTAGGGGAGCATGGATGTACTTCAAGTCATCTAGGAACTCTTTGAAATGTCATGTGAAATTGTATGCAAATGATGAGCATATGGGCATTTTTTTCAGGACACTCAGTCCAAGGCTAGGGAAGGTGAAGAACCACTTCTCCATTCTGGGAAGATGACAGTGGCATCAACAGCAGTCTTTCAATCTCTCCAAATCCCTACATAAAAATAGGCAGAATAATTAGATAATAAGAAAACCAAAATCCATGGACACATTTAAAACAAAAGTAGGGGCAAGTCTTCTCACAAACTCCAAATTACAAGTTAGTAGAGACAAACCACCATTAACCCAAGTGTCCATGAAGGGGGGGAAAAGGAAGCAATAAGGTAGTATCTGATGGACCTGAAAATAGGAAAACTCCTAAATAGCCAATAGCATTTCCTGAAAAGGGTAGGTGGGCTAATTTGATAAACATCTCTGAAACTCGAGTTGGGCCAGGGGTGGGAGGTATTGCCCTCTCTACTAGGAGTAAATGAAAGGTCCCAGTAAAAAGGACTGAAGGGCTGGAGCCATCAAGAGCTCTCAGAATGGATCCACCAGGGCTCCCTTTCAGGTCAGGGTCCTGTACTCAGGAGGAGCTACCTGGAGTGGAATCCAAATTGAGCTGGACAAAGACGATAGTGATGAAGGAAAGACAAGGTCCAGATCAGCTCAGGAGGAAAACAGGTCAGGAAAGCCCAGTATGCAAGCCACCATGCTCACCACTCACAATGCTCACAAAAACAATGGAAGAGGAAACCCTATGAAGTTGAAAAAGCATTCCTGAACATGGCCTCCTTCAATGAGTTTAGGAAAATTAATTTTACATAAAAAAAAAAACAGAAAAAGACAGAAGTCAAATCTCATAGAGAGTTATTTGAAAGAAAAAAAGAGGATTAAAAAACAGAATAACATCCCTATAGACAGTGAAAGCATACCAGAAGTAGGTCAAAAGTATAATATACTATAATAAAACAATTTTAAAAATTCCAAAAATGATGACGTGAAAGAACAACAAAAATCAGAAGTAGAAAAAAGACTCTGAAAATAATTTGAAATGAAGAAAAAGACTCATATCAGAAATGAATAGTAAATTAGAATAAATAAAAAAGCAAATAAAACACAATGGATAACACCTTGAAAGAAACAGCAGGTAAAAGGAAAGAAAAAAATTTTAAATCAGAAAGAAATGAAGAAAAAGATAAAAAGGACTCAAGGGAAAGTGACAAATACTGAAGACAGGCAAAGACTGAACATCCAGAAAATAGGAGTCCCTGAATCAAAAAAGCAAAGCGAAGAAACAGCACAAGTACCGATGCAAGAGAACATTGCTGAAATACAACACATTTAGCACATTTGCAACCATACATTGAAAGAGCACACCATGTACCAGCGGCTGTCAGCCTAGAACAATCAACATCAGGAAAACTTTAGTGAAATTAAAGAACTTTAAAGAAAAAGTCCTTTTTGGCATTTAGGGAAAAAAAAGCCCATGTGATTTATAAAGGAAAGAAAGTTATCTTTTCATTTTACTTTTCAAGAGCAACTACTTATGTCAAAATAAACTAGAAATGGATGTAAGATAATCAAATAAAGAAAGTTAGAAGCCAATAATTTTATTGCCAGAAAAACAGACTTTTAAAATATAAAGGGCACAGATTGTTATCAATCTGCAAGAACTCAAGAATTTTTCCATGAGTCCTTCCTGAGCAATCTACTAAAGAACAAGCTTCAGGCAATCAAAATGACAAGAAAAGCATTGACATAAGGCCGGAAGGTTAGTATTAAGTATATAATGACTCAGGGAGCTAGGACTAAATAAGAGCTAAGAGAGAGAGTACAGAATGTAATGGCCATGTGATCTGACAATGCAGATACAGTATAACTAGGTATAGTTGCACAATAGGGTTTTTTTTAATGGGAAGTTAGAATATAGGGAAGATATGCAAAAGTTTTTTAATGTATTATGTAATTTTTTATGGTGATACTGTCGGTATTATTATTACTCTGAGAAACTATATATTTAACAAAGGATAAAACAAATGAGTAATTATGGACTATTCCAATTCTATCATTCCTTATGTACTTGAGAATCAGAAATTCTTGAACTTGAATTGGAAGCATCCTTAGTAACTCACAAGATATATAACTAGTGGCATGATGAAGCTGGTCTGCACTAGCTGGTAAGAACAGATTGTACACATCTTGTCCCAACTCCATGTTCAGTGACTTCATGTTGATATATTGAAATTAGCCATAACGGGAGTGTTTATACCAAGGAAACTGGGAAATGCTACAAATCCAGCTTTAAAAAAAAAAAAAAAAGAGTCCATTTGAACATTTACCAGTACCTCACTGTGTATCGTAACCCTTTGCACCCAGAGTTTGCTGTTAAAACACCATTTCTCACTAAAAGAAATCAGAGAATTTTGGAGAAATGGTTGGTTTGAGGTCTGAAATGGGCAATGTTCAAGATGAGCCTAGACCAAGTTGTCATACAGATGACAATGAAGTTATCAAAGATACTGACATCATGTCAATAGGACTCGGGAGCCAATTTGATAAGACTCCTACTGACCAAAGATGGGTCAGTTGGTGCTTCAACAATGATAACAATTGCAATCAAATTCATTTAAATTCATTACTTTTTAATGATATTTAAACAAAGAATCAATCATTTTCAGAGGATGATAATGAATCATCTGGAAAACTGGTAAATAGATGGAATAAATCAAGCATTCATCTTGTCTTTCCTATATTGACTATTCCACTGAATACCCCAATAGAATAAATGAAAAATGTCTCTTTATAAAAATATTCTAATAAAATTATCTATATGTGTGTGTGTGTGTGTGTGTGTGTGTGTGTGTGTGTATACATAACATTAGAATTTCACTATTGGCAATCCCCAGTAAGCAAATAGTTATAGGTAGGACCCACTAGTGGCTGCTCAGATCACACAAAGAGGCACAACCAGAGATGATGTACCTTCCTTAGTCTTTGCCAAGGGGACGGAAGAGAATCTGAATCTGATCTAATCTCTGGAGCCAGCTGGCACTTTACAGGTAATACCAAGGGCAGGGACCATGCTGGGCTGCACATGAGTTTGTGATCAGCAAAATTCAGACCTTGAGAAACTCCACAGGTCACATGGCCCAGGTTCTTCGGCAGGTAAATTGTAAAGAAATTAAAAGGCCAGAGGAGGAATCCACAGATTAAAAGGCATAACATATGTTTTAAATATAGGCAAGACTGAACTGTAGTTCAGTGTAAGAATGCACACTTGAGTGATAAAACTATAATACAAACTCAAGGAAGTGATTAGTATACAAATCAGGATAGTAGTTCCTTGTAGGGAAAGAGTGGAGTCTGAATTAGGATGAGACACCAAGAAGGGGCTTCGGGGCTGGGAAACCAAGTTCTGTTGCCTGGTCTGGGTGATTTCCTTGCTTTATAATGATCCATTAGACTGTACAGTGGATTGGTGAGGTTTGCTGTATCCCTTTTTCATCCTACAGTATAAATATTTCGTTAAAGTTCTTGCCCTCAAGTTGCTTAAAGGAAAATGGAGATGTAAACAATTAGGTTCCAGATGACGGGACAAAGGTTACCAGACAGATACATACACGTTGCTACAGAACAGCCAGGGAGCTGAAGCAGTTCAGCATGGCAGGTCTGAGAAGGCTACTGGGGGGAGGGGACACACCAGCTTGGTCTTGAAAGGTGGGCCCTTCACCAAATAGAAGAGTAGCAGAGCTCAGAGACCGGGGTGAAGGGGGTTGTGGTCACTCCATGCAAGCTTCCTTCAGGCAGTTCTGTTTACCCGTCAGGTGTTAATTCTGGCATTTGCGGCTCTCTTTCTGCCCCAGCGGTGGTCGAGAGCAATTTCCTTTAAGATGGTAAAGGTTAGGATTGTCAAACCAAGAAGCACGTGTTCACCTGTGCATGTGGATAGAGGATTTCCGCCTTTCCCTAGTTTTTAAACCATAACTTCATGGATAGTCCAGGAGGAGGTGCCATCTTGAGAGCTTGTTCTTGAAATAGCGTGGCGGCTGCAAAGACAGGATCCTATTCCTATGTTCTCTGCAAGTGCCTAGTGCAAAATTGGAAGTCCACCCTCGAGGCGGAGAGAACGGAGGGAGAGAACAGCTCGAAGAAGAAGACTTCTTGCCTGGACTCTTAGAGCCTTCCTCCCACCTGAGCCCTAAGCACCCAGCTCCGCAGAATGGCTCTTCACAGACTTGCCCAAAATGGCAAGAGAGTGAGTGTTCAATTATGAAATCTGATTTATGCAAAGGAGAGAAGGAAGACACATCCAATCTGCTAGGCCACATTTCCTGAGAAACAAAGCAGAAGGGATGTGATTTGTGTATTGGAATCAAAGAGTGATAGGGTGTGCGAAATGTGGGGCGTCCTCTGCTAGGTTTCGTTCACGAATGCTGTGTAAACAACAGTGTGGGGACTCGGCAAGTCAAGAGAAAGGGGGACCTGGTTTTCTGCAGGAATGTATGGGCTTGAAGGGCAAGGTTGACTTCCACTACGGGATGTACTTATCCTTCCCCACCCACTTGTCATTGATCCCTGACCATCTGGTGGTCAAGCCAGCACTGGAAGCTAAATGCACCTTGGAAAGGGGGGATAAGAGTAGATTAGAAGAGGGGCACCTATGTGGCTCAGTCGGTTAGGCGTCAAACTCTTAGTTTTGGCTCAGCTCAGGATCTCAGGGTTGTGAGATCGAGTCCTGCATCAGGCTCCACGCTCAGCAGGGAGTCTGCTTAAGATTCTCTCTCTCTCTTTCTCCCTCTCCCCCTTCTCTCTGCCCCCCCAACATGCTTTCTCTCTCAAATAAATAAATAAATCTTTAAAAAAAAAAAAAAGAATAGATAAGAATTGAAAAACCATCTGTTTACACATTTCTTGATCCGTAAAATGGGACTATAGTTCTCACCTACAATTGTAAGGAGAAAAATAAGGCATATAGAAATGCTTTATAAATGTAAGAGTTCAGGGTCTATTCTTGAAAAGCCTGCACAGAGATAAATGTACTTTTGTTCTTTACACAGCTATCCAGGGATGACTACTTTATCCCAAATAATAAGACCATGTATCAAGCTTATGCATACAAACACATGCAAACCCTCCCAATAGGCACAGTCTTCCTACACAAGCCCAGACGCTGACCCATCCCCCAGACAAGATGGAACGTTTGGCAGAAGCCATTATATTAGATAGACCCGGGTTCTGGGCCAAATGGGCTTACCTTATACCTACCCTCACCCTAAAAATGACGGCTTTGTAAATTTAAAAGACCGTGTTCTTTTTCTTCCTATTTAAAATTTGAATCTCCTATGGAGGGCAACACTCCAGAGAGAGAGCGTTGTGTTCCATCCTTGCCTAATCACCGGTCACCTGGGGCACTTAAAATACAGACTTTCTGTAAAATACATAGTCCCAGGCCACTTCCTAGACCTGCCAAATCAGAATCTCCCTGGAGGACTTGGAAATCTGAATTTTTAACAAATGTTCAAGATGATCTTCATGATGAGGTGAGTTTAGAGAAAGCCAAGATAGAACATAACTCTTCAGGGCTCTCAGAGATTTTCAAAGAAGGCCAGAGAGAGGGAGTGTGTTAAGTCTGCCCAGGCTGCCACAACAACATACCGTAGACTGGGTGGCTTACACAACAGATGTTGACTTCCTCACAGTTCTAAAGGTCTTACTACTTGGATAAAGTCTGAGATCAGGGTGCCAGTATGATTGGGTTCTGGTGAGAACTCTCTTCTGGGCTTGAAGCTGGTCACCATCTCACTGTATGCTCACTTGACCTCTTCTTTGTAGACATGTGGAGAGAGAGCAAACAGACTCTGGTATCTCTTCTTATAAGGGCTGTAATCCCATCATGGGGACCCCCCTCATGAGCTCATCTAACCCTCGTTACTTCCCGAAGGCCCCGTCTCCAAATACAATCACATTGGCCAAATACAATCACATTGGAAGTTAAGGCTTCACCATACGAATTGGGGAAGAATGCAAACATTCAGCCCATGGTAGGGGGCAATGGGGCTTAGTCCCCTCAAAGGGGCCGACATTCATTTGTGGAGCTGGCTCTTTGGTTGAGGTTTTTGCATCTCTCCAGTCTATGTAGGACTATGTCATAGGAAGCATAGGGGTGAGCAAGCGGTGTACTCATTAGTTTTGGTAAATTACAATGGGTAGAACATGAGGATTTAAAATAATTAAAACAAAAACTAACAAACAAAAGAGAGGAAGAAATCAACATTACCAGGAATTTTGAATGTTAGTTGAGCATGAATTTAGCTCTGGACCTTCTGATAACTCAGGCCAAAGGAGAAAATGGCATCTGTTAATTGTCTTCCTTACTGCGTGCATGTTAAACTCTGGGTAGAATTCTAGCTTTTACTTACATCTCCTGAACCAAACTGCTATTCCCAAACCTATGCCCTTTGGATGGGAAAAGTCATTGTTTCCCCCCCGCCCCAGAGCTTCACATTTCATCTCGATACATTTCTAGCTTATTAGAGAAGCAAAACTAACTGCACCAAAAATACCCAATGGGGAATCTGCCTCCCCGAACATATACTAGAACCTGATGAAAAAAATAACACATTTTGCAAAATCAGCAGTTGGGTTTTTTTTTTTTTTGTAGATCAAAAGAGTTTTCTTACTCTTTAATAATTTAGGTAACCCTGCAGATCCAGCCACTTTCCAGACATTGCTCAGCAATAAAGAACTCTGAAAATCACTGATTCCTCAATTCCAAATCAGTTGTCCAACCAGACAAGACCTGCTACTCAGTATCTCTATAGCAGAAGAAAGATGCCTCATGTGATGGAAATGTCCTTGATCCCGGGCCCAGCTCTGCCCTTAACTCTCTGGCTGGGTTCCACTGAGCAATTCTTTTCCTCTCTCTGAACCTGTTGTCTTCATTAATTCAGCAACTATTTCTTGAACATCTAAAATGTGCCAAGCACTGTACCCAGATGAATGGGACAGCCCCGCCCTCAAGGAGACCACAGTCTGGAGACAAGGGAGCTTTCCATTCTAAGTGCAAGTGTCCATTTCCTTGTGCGGATGCCTCACTAGTTTGGCACATAAAACAAAAACAAAAACATGTGAGCGTATGAAGGAACAAATGAATGAGTAAAACACAAGTTTATTTTTTAACTACTTTATTTCATGCCATTCCCACTCTTTTCATGGTCCCTTCAGCCTAATAACTCAGACCCAAGAGGTCCATCTTCAACTTTAACCTTTCTTAGCCTTTTATCCTCAGAAAAACCTCATTAGTTGGTTATAATCTGCCCCCTTTTTTTAATTTTATTTTATTATGTTATGTTAATCACCGTACATTACATCATTAGTTTTTGATGTAGTGTTGCATGATTCATTGTTTGCATATAACACCCAGTGCTCCATGCAGAACGTGCCCTCTTTAATACCCATCACCAGGCTAACCCATCCCCCCAACCCTCTCCCCTCTGGAGCCCTCAGTCTGTTTCTCAGAGTCCATCGTCTCTCATGGTTTGTCTCCCCTCCGATTTCCACCCCCTTCATTTTTCCCTTCCTACTATCTTCTTCTTTTTTTTAACATGTAATGTATTATTTGTTTCAGAGGTACAGGTCTGTGATTCAACAGTCTCACACAATTCACAGCGCTCACCATAGCACCTACCTTCCCCAATGTCTATCACCCAGCCACCCCATCCCTCCCACGCCCCACCACTCTAGCAACCCTCAGTTTGTTTCTTGAGATTAAGAATTCCTCATATCAGTGAGATCATATGACACATGTCTTTCTCTGATTGACCTATTTCGCTCAGCATAATACCCTCTACTTCCATCCACATCGTTGCAAATGGCAAGATTTCATTCCTTTTGATGGCTGCATGATATTCCATTGTATATATATATATATATATATATACCACATCTTCTTTATCCATTCATCTGTCAATGGACATCTTGGCTCTTTCCATAGTTTGGCTACTGTGGACAGTGCTGATATAAACATCAGGGTGCACATACCCCTTCGGATCACTACATTTGTATCTTTGGGGTAAATACCCAGTAGTGCAATTGCTGGGCCGTATGGTAGCTCTATTTTCAAATTTTGAGAAACCTCCATACTGTTTTCCAGAGTGGCTGCACCAGCTTGCATTCCCACCAACAGTGTAATCTGCCCCCTTTTGTCTTCTCTTGTCAAATTACTCAGAATCTACTTCCCTCACTCATATTTTCTGTATCAGAAATTCAACAAACACCCACTGAGCACATGATATATGGCAAGCACTGGACAAACCAAGAAATTCAGCATAGATTCTGTGCCACATCCGCCGTGGCTCTTTGTGGCACTTGGCAAATCCCACTCACTGCCACACTGAGTATGCCTCACTCCTTAGACTCACAGCTACTGAGACACCAATGCAGTCAAAATGTCATTGTGAGTTTCCTAGAAGGGTCATACATCAACAGATTCTGCCCACCTCTCACCTACTACCTCATACCAGCTGCCTGCACAACAAATTTTAACCCAAACAGCTACTTTTGGGGTAGGAGCACCTTAACTTTCCCACCTACAACCTAGCCTGTGAGTCCCAAGGCCACACCAAATGCCCAGAGCACCATTTTCTCATCTCTACCCTCAGTCTCATTTCCCCATTATTATCTGAACAACGATTGAGACACCAATTTCTCAGAAGTATTCTTTAGAGAATAAATCTTTAAATTAAAATAAACAGCATTTGGATAGTACATAGAGTTCAAAACCATTTTTATGTAATGTTATTTTCCATCAATATTCACAATACTTGAGGCTCACAGGGGTAAATAACTCGACCATAGGTCATACGGTCAGTAAAGTGGCAGAGTTGGTAGTTAGGCCAAGGCATTCTGAGTCAAAAATCACAGAACCTGTCCAGAAGAGGCCAAATGGTACCCCATTTGGTCCAGGCCCCAGATTCACAAAAAGCTAAAAACTTTGTCATTCAGTGCTAGCTCCAATAACATTACACATAGAGTTAAAGAAATACCTCATCAGGATTAAAAGAAAAAAATGTTCATTTAAATGTTAAATGTTTAAATTTGCGCTTTACTTTATAACATTATTGTGGCATTTTTTCATTTTAATTTTTCAATATTCCGAGAACCTCAAACAGTGGAAGTTGCCCCTGAAACAATCAGAACCTTGACAATCCTCTTCATTTTTTTTTTTATATGATGTCTCTAGAAACATAGCTTACCTACCTCCACTTTTCCATCTTGAAATAAAATTGGCTGGATTTTCCTTGATTTACACTCCAGTGGTACACGTATGTTACCCACCTCACCTCCCCAAAAGAGTATTTTTTCGCTGACTTACACACACCATAAACCCTAATAAGACCACGTGTCCTCACATGCCCCTGTGTGAGAGGGTCTGCAGAGATGAGGTCTGCAAGCGTTTCTCTCTAGAGAACCAGCTGGTCGCATCCGTGATTCTGCCCTGATAATTTCTCTTTCACTAGCAATGTTGGTGGTGGATTCAAATAGCAACAGGAGCCTTTGGATAATTTAAAATCATTCTAACTCTAGGCCCCAATTCCCCCATCCATAAAATGAAGGAAATGACAATATGTAATGAAAATTAATGGAAGGACCGTCACAGGACTTCCAGAGTCGTAGATATACTCAAAAGATGTTACAGGGCATGCCAGGCTCTGAACTTCATTATCTTCCCTGGTCCTTTGCTGGGCACAACAGCCACCCGTCTGAATGGAATTATCAAGTTTTCCATTTGCAGTTGGAACTATAGACTCTCTTAAGCATCTTTTCAGTCTCTCTCCTTGCATCATAACTAGGCTATGTTCAGGAGCATTGCCTGCTTTATCACCACTTTGGTGGTGAAGGATTTGAGGCCAGAGGCAACGAGATGCCTGGCCCCTGGAAGCTGCACCTGTTCTCTGTCCTCACAGGCTCAGGGCATCACAGGAAGGATGGAGCAGTGTCCAGCTCTAGATGGGTTCTAGTCAAGCCATCTCCAAGATCTCCTCGTGTCCTCGGTGCCTGGGGGTGACTTCGGATCTTCACAAGCCAACCAATGTTAACTGCTTTCCGTTATTTCCTTTTCCCTATTTATTATAGCTTTTCAGAAAGTTGATGAGGTGAAATATTCTCCAGCAGAGGAAATAATATAAAGCTTAAAAGTTGTGTCTGATGGAATGGTGAAATAATTCCACTACTTTCCTTTGAGCAAAAAAAAAAGAAATAATAAGACAACCTGAGGCAGCCTCTAGGGGTTTCACTATTACCAGACTGGAGGGAAACATAACGGCTTTAGAGGAACACGGTTTTCTTTTAACTTGTTAGAGCACTTCGGGATGAAGAGATAAGAAAGACAGGTGCTAGAGAATAGAATGAACCTAGCACCAGTTTATTTACATAATTTTGTATGGAGACGCATTGATGTATGAAGTATAAAGTGACTGTATTGAATAGTGAGAATAAAGTATTTGGGAAAACAAAATGTTCACTACCCAGTTCTAAAATGACTGAGCATTTATGAAATACCTCTTGCTTCTCTGTGAAAATTACTGGTGGTTTAAGCTATGTGTGCAGTTTTAAGGAAACACAATCCTTTCTGTGGTGTTTAAGATAATTCTTACAAAATGCAGTCTCAAGCCAATGAGACATGGAGGGAGGGAGGGGAGGAGAAGAGGAACATTTGCCCCTCTCTCCGATGTTGGCTGGCCCAGCCCCCATTTCTTTTTGATTAAAGGCTACCAGGAGGGCTGGAAAAGTGTGTGGAGCAAAGATCATAAACAGCATTTTTTTGCAAGCCAAATTGCCTCCTAAATGAGGGAGTAGGGGATTTAAAGGTGAACATAACTGTCTCTTTTGCCGCATGCAAAGGTTTGTGCTGGGTGGGAAACTAAATTCTAACCTAACCTCTTTTTGACAAGTATTCCTTAACAGGCCTTACAGATATCTGAAACCAATTTTAACCCACGCTGGTCCTCCACTGACCACAACATTACCTGAATGGTGCGGTCCAATTTCCAGGTTGCTCACCAGTCCGCAGGCCTACGGGGTGAGTAACTACCCTGATGTGGGACAGGCTTGGTGGATACTGATGAGCCCAAGAACCTCAGGACCATTACTTCCCAGCTCGAGGAGGAAGCATTTTAAAATTCACCGCACCAAGAGGCATATCTCTTTTCTTTTCAGATATTGCTGATGTGGGCTCATTCTCCCTTTTTTAAAAAATGCAATTTTCTTTATTGTGACCAACATTTTTAACCATAAAATGAATTTAGAAAATGTAAAAGAAGTAATATGTCCTCGCAAACTGCTGTGTTTTGAGGTTTTTAAATATTAGGCCTGTGCTTTATAGCTCAAGGGAGTGGAACAAAAAAATGCTGAGAAGCAATTAGAATCATTACCAACAAACCAGTGTCAGGAATCGGAGAGGAGCAAAGTTTGGGAGTTTGTGGCACCCTTGGAGATTGTCCAGCTGGCCACCCCCTTGCATAAACAGAGAAAAAGGCATCTCAGATGTGCTCTGGGCACAATAGCCTAAGGCAGCAGTTCTCAAAAGTGTGTCCCTGGACCAGCAGCCTCAGCGTCACTTGGGAACTTGCTAGAAATGCAAATTTTCAGCCCCCCACCCCCAGCCTCACCTCAGAACTCTGAGCTTGGGGCCCAGCATCCGCTTCAGTGAACCTTCCAAGTGATTCTAGTACATCCGAATGTTGGAAACCACTGACCTCAGTCACCTAGCCAGGGCTCCTTCTGGGAGTAATTTTGTACAGTCTTCCCAAAGCCAACGAAAGAGTGGAGATCTTAATTCTTTCCTTCAAGGAAAACTCCGTCTGAGGAAACCTATGTTGACCAGACCTAGTTAGTTTCTGCCATTATCTACTATCATGACTTCCAACCATGTTTAGCTTTGTGTTTTGTTTTGTTTTGTTTTTTAAGAATTTACTTACTTATTTGACAGAGAGAGAGAGAGCAGAAGCAGGGGGAGAGGGAGAAGCAGGCTCCCCGCGGAACAGGGAGCCTGATGCAGGGCTCGATCCCAGGACCCTGGATCATGACCTGAGCCGAAGGCAGACGCTTAACCGACTGAGCCACCCAGGCGCCCCGCAACCATGTTTCACTTTGTGACACTCATCCCAAGAAATATGCTGTGAGGACACACTTTTCAAATAAAATACAACAGAAACTGCGTTTTGAGAATTTAGTTATGGGCACGAGTGTTACAAAACCAACGTTGAGAATCATTCCGCACACTGACATGCCTCCTCTAACTCCTAACTCCTCTCAGCCTGGTTAGGTACCAGTTCAAGAAATCCACTGACTTTTATTTTGACTCCCTTAACCCAGGCACTCAGTGAGGACGTGCTCTCTACCAGCTCTCATGCCAGGCCTGGAGGCCTCATGTGACTGTGTCCAGGGGCCGGGTCTTCCATGGGAAATGCTCCATCACACCCCTGGCCATGGAAAGGCAGTGCCTGAGGCCGAGGAACCTCAGCCAGAGCAAGACAGGGCCATTAAGAAAGGAAAACAAGCACCCTCCATTCTTAACACTATTGGACAGCTCTTGTGTTCTCCTTCACGAAGTCACTTCTCTCTCTTCCCAAATTGCAGGAACAGCTCAAAGAGGAAGATGTGGAATGCATTGTGAATCAGGACGAACTGGCCATGAGTTACCAGGAGCAAGCCACCTCGCCCTGCAGCCCTCCTGCAAGCCTGGACCAGAAAGCTTCCCCACAGACTCCAAGCAAGGACAACATTTACGAGGGGGACCTCGGCCTAGGAGGCTACGAACTCAAGCTTGAGCAGACGCCGGGTCAGTCCCAGCTGAACTAATGGTGAACGGTGCAGATGTAATCCCAAGTCATGTGGGGCTCCTGGAGGAATACGAGCCAAGCTGGGGAGGCAGTGGTGAGGAGGGGCTGGACGATGCAGTTAAGAACGTACATTGGAGAGAATCAAAACCTTGTCACAAGTATCCTCTGGTGCCTGAAGAAGTGAGAATTTATTATCATCCCTTTATATTATGCAACCGAATCTAAGTTTCTGACAGCAGCCATTTTTATTAGTGAATTGGGGGGGTAGGGTGGGAAGGGTTGAGACGGGAGGGAGTCAGGAGTCTAGCTGCTACATGGATGGAACAGAGGTGCTGGGTCTGCAGGTGTTTCTTTTCGGTAGGTAGCTCTCCAGGCCCTTCATTTCGATTTCGGATTTTATTCCCTTCATTAGGGAGAGTTTAAAAATCAGGGGGAAAAAGTTTCTGAGCATAAACATGTGGGCTCCTAAGCTGAAGGGAATGCCCAGTTATTTAGTAAGTGAAATTTGTATATTATAAAGACCTAGACTCTCACTTGCTCTTAATGACTTCAGAGCTATTTGCAAAGCCCACACAAGGGATCGATACCACTGTTGATGGCCTCACAGAACCCACGCTGGGTGGTGACCCACTGTTCTCCGTGGCGTTCTTTTCAAGCCACTTCTCCTATTGAAGGAAGGGGTTGGTTGGTTATAGCTGGGCATACACTGCACTCAATGCAGCTCTACTCTGCAACTTGGTAGGACCGCCCCCCCCCCAGGGAAAGCTGTTTTCTTCTCCCCATACTATATTTTATCTAAAGAATGAGCCTTCCTATCCCTGCTTGCATTTGAGTCACTTCTTGGCCCTTTGGCAGGTCCCCTCTGTATGCTGGGTAATGAGATTCACAGTACAGGTTGTCTCTACATGGCAGGAGCCAGTGCAGGAATCCCAACCTGTCCTCCGATTCCAACACTCACAGCTGGTGAGCAAAAGCAGAAGCTAGAGGAGCAGAGCTGATGATGCGTAGACCACACTGAGGAGGCAAGGACGCAGCCTCAGGACTCCCCTTGTGAGAGGTGGCTCATGGCCCATGACAGGGAGACCAACACAATAGCTTTCAATTCAGCTGCATGACCTGTGCCTTTGAAGCCATAAAGATACCTCAAACCTAGCTTTTCTTGAAATCTTAGATGTTAATATTAAAGTCCAAAAAAAGTAGGCTCCAATCTTCAGTGCCCAGGCTATGATGGGTCCGCTTCTGGAGGAGGTAGGAAATGATGTATTCCTCAGGCCCAAAGCTCAGAAGTAACATATGCTTTGCTCACCAGTTGTTAGGCTATTAACCACGGTGGTGTCAGGCACACTGCTATGTACATCGATTTTCTTACTTTCTAAACAGTACAGGGCACAAATTGTTTTATACTCAGCTAAGTATAATCTGGTCATTCCAGGTAAATATGGCAAATGGCAAAGCATGAAGTTTTCTAATGTGACTTAATCCTAATAAACTTTTGTTATAAAGTATGATTGTGTTGGCCAATGCTTTATTTAAAGACATCTTCTCTGCCCGTGCCAATTGGCAGTTTGAAGCCTTTCTACTTGAAATGCCAGATGAAGCGGGCAGTGAAAGATAACATAAGGGAGCTGCGAGAGTCCTAAGGCCCAGGAAGAGCCATGGGGGCTTGCACACCAAGCCACTGAAGGAACAAAAGAGAGTGCCATTGGGCTTGGAGGACATGGCGGCCAGAGACGGGGGGATCTAAGTCAGGCAGAGTGGGACAGCCTCCTCCTCCCACACTGCAGGTGAACAGAAATCATGAAGAGCCTCAAAAACAGAGGGAGGGGATACTAGAGGAGAAGAAAAAGGAAAGTCAGAAGATAAGGATTCATCTTATTTCTGCCCTTATCATGTGAAAGGAAGCAATGAGAACTTGGGTGTGTGGGTGTGTGTGGGTGTGTGTGGGTGTGTGGGTGTGTGTGTGTGTGTGTAGAAAGACACCAGGGAAAGAGAAGAGCCTCTCAAAACAGACAAATGTCAGTGAGGACAGGAGTGGAGAGAAGGGAGAGAAATATGACCTACGAGCTGGAAATGAGGAGGATGGGGAGGGGAAGGTACACAAGCTAAAGCCAGCAGCAGCTCACTGAGAGGACACAGCAGCAACAACGTCCTGCCCACGGGAAAGCCCCCTTCCTGCCTAGAAACAAATCTCTTTCCAGCTGAACATCATGAACCATTACCAACAAGGGGAATGAGGAGCTGTTCACTCTGGGTCAGGCCACTTATCCCCCTGACTCCAGGTAGGTAAAATATTGTGAGTCTGAGGAAACTGTGCCCTGTCTGATCTGTAAGACCGTGTTCCAGTTTCAAGATGCCATTACCAGCCTCCTTCCCTCTGAATCAGCCCAAGACCCAGAGAGAGGCTAGCTAGTGTCCCAGTTAGCAATTCATAAAACCAAATTCCCTTTATGCTCCTGTTGAGAGGGATAATAATTTATGATGTTAAGATCTTATGCTTTGATTAGCAGCATGAGGACTGTGAAATTCAAACCTATTATTTACTGCCAGTTTCTAATGAATAATAAAGGCAAAGCTTTATTCAAGCCACTAATGCTTGCACCCATTATTAGAGCTTTAAAGAGGACCCTAATTAATTAACTGACTGATGGTTTTTCCTTGAGCTTCTTACCATGCGTACATCACACACACACACACACACACACACACACACACACACACACACACACACACACACACAGAATTCCACTCACTGTCAGGCACCCAGCTAGACCCTCTGTAGTGTCCCCCTGGTACTCAGTACATGTCTGAGCAAGTTGAAAGCCTGGTGACAAGTGCCATTAAGGTCTTCATTCATGAAGTTTCTAGAAACTTCTTGGAGAGCAATTTAATGATATAAATCAAAGCTGAAAATTCAAATACCCTTTGACCCACCAATTTCATGTGCAGAACTTTTATTCTGGGTATTTGAGAATGTTATAAAGAATATTTACTGAAACAACTTTAATTGCCTTCTCGGTTAAATAAAACACAGCATAGCCATCTCATGACACAGCATCACGTGTACTGATGTAGAATGATCTCCAGGATATATGGCTAAATAAAAATAGCAAGGTGCAGAACAGAGTGCATGGTATGCTGCCATTCTGGAAAATTAAAGAAGAAATTGGTAGTATAATTGCCTCTTAAGAACTGAGGCGAGACTTAATTGATCACTTCTGTACCTTTGGGGTTTTGTATGCTATAGACGAATTATTTATTCAAAAACAAATTAAATAATAATAAGAGTCCTATGAAATAACTCACTGAAGTACTGAACTACAATAGGAAGTGGAATAAAAAGTAGAAAATGTGTTATTTTCACCATGATTTTTGAGACCTTGAGCATATAAAGTGTAGCATCAATAGTGCCAATACCTTCTGGGTTTACTCATCTGCATCACCCAACACACATGGATGCAAACCATGTAAAAGGTTTTTAAAATTCAAAGATAAATATGACTCCGTCCCATCCGCCAAATAACTAGCAGAAGAAGACAGACTGCTGAGAAACAGTAGACTCCTTATAAGATACCAAAACATACGGCAAAGCTGTAGTAACCAAAACTGTGTGGTATTCACCCAGAAATAAGAAAAGAGATCAAGAAAATCTACTACAAACTGTAGAAGCAAACTCACGAATATAGTTAGAAATTTAGTTCATAAAAAAATGACATTGTAATTTGGGCTGAGCCATCATCTTGTAAGAATGGGAAGCTATTGAAATATTTTATACAGGAAAGATAATTACACGGATTGTGGGGAGATGGAGTACAAGTAAGCTTAGAGGAGGTATAATAGCCCAGTTGGGATGCTATTTCAATAGCCCAGGGGGGAGATAATGAGAAACTTAAGTAAGACAGAATCAGGGAGGATGGGCTGGAGGCCAGGTTCTAGATAAGTTTCAGAGCCAGAATCTACAAAGTTAACAACTGATGGGCTATGGAAAGTGAGGAAGCTGGAGGAGCCCAGGATGCCCCCAACCTTAATGCTTAAATGATAGCAGATTGATGGTTCCATTCATCAGGGGCATTGGGAAGAGGAACAGATTTGGGGAAAAGCCAACAAATTCAGCTCTGGACATGTTGAGCCTGGGGTTCTTATGGAGAGCTGCATGGATGTGTCCAGATGTTATTGACATGGATCTGAAGTTTAAGGATAAGGTCTAGCCTGGAGATGTATATTTGGAGGGATGAGATGTACAACACAGCTTCACCAGAGTTTTTCAAATACCACATGAACTTCCTCACCTTTCTCTAACAAAGAAATTCTGGTATGCCCTCCCCACAAAAGGACCATGCCAGAACCTCTGCAAGGATATGCGTCATTATCTTCAAAGGCACCATAGGCACCAAAATCAAAGGTTTGATTTTCATTCACACCCTGGGGAGAACCACTGACAAAAAGAAAGAGGGAATAGGACAGAGAACCAGGGAGGGCTAAATCCAGTGGATCGACAGAGTATGCACCTGGGAAACCACCCTTGGAGAATCCCTTATATGGGGATCTGGCATTCCCGTGGGACAAGGGTTAGCTACAGAAAAATGCTGATTTCTGCTGTTACTGCTTTTGTGGACTTAAACAACCGCCCTACCTTTCCTCGGCTGTGATGGCTAAGTTCACTTGTCAACAAGGCCAGGATATAATCCCCAATTATTCAATCAAGCACTAATCTAGGTGTTGCTATGAATGTGTATTTTGTAGGTGTAATTAACATCCATAATTGGTTGACTTTAAGTAAAGGAGATTATACTACATAATCTGGGCACGTCTGACTGATTCAGTTGAAAGGCCTTAAGAGCAGAACTGAGGCTTCTGGGAAGAAGGAGAAATTCTGCCTTTGAATTGTCATTTCGGCTCATACCAGAGAGTTCCAGACTGCCCATTCTGAAGGCCTGCCCTGGGCTGAGATTTTTCTTCCCTCATCTGATCTCTCACCTCTACCTCCTCCCCATCTCCCCCTAGACTGGAACAGGACAAAGGTTGTAAGAGGAATGCTCACACAAAATTAAGGAAACAGGTAGATTATTTGCTGAATTCAAATGTTTTTGAAAGGAGCACGTCAGGGATTTGTTTCTAAAACACACACTGCCTGCTATTTTCTGATTTACTCCTACCCTTCTCCATCTGTAGTACAATTCAAGGATAACTACTGTTCATAGGATGGCCCTAAAGTAAAACCTTGACGTACTTGTGAGATTAGCAAAGAAGCTTTTCAGGTGTTTGTTATTCAGAGCCGGGTGGCTGTTAGGCTAGGTGGAGGGGAGGCTGCAAGGAGTGAGACGCTTACCTATCTATGGAAGGTTCCATATATCTCCCAAATATTGTCCATCAGCCTGTCATTCATTCAGTTTGACGAACATTTATTAAACCCTTACAATGTACTGCCGATAATCAAGGTTAGGAATTGCCAATGTCAGCATCATTAATGGGATAAATAAAGATGGAACAGATGAGCAAAGAAAGAGCCCAGAAAGCACATCAATTCAGAGACATCTTGGCTCACCTCATCACACAGATTGATTCGTTTTAGCTGGGAGTGGGGAGGAGGGGAGCTCCGATGGCCAGCCAGGAGGGAAAGGAGGGGAATGGACTATCTGAACCACAGGACAGGGCTCAACTTCCCAGCAGGACAGCAGCTTCCCCAAGGCTCCCCACCCCTACAACCGGTCAGTGGGAGGGGGAGTGCCTCAGCAGAGATCAGCTTCAAATACCCTCTACTTCAGAACGTGGCCCAGGCAATGCAGCCCTACCGTGAAACTCACCAGCCCTCAGTTAAGCAAAATTACCTCCCTGAAACCCCATTGTCCACTCATCATCTTGCAGATGCAAGCATTCAGGACATGCCAGTTTAACAGAACTGAACTGAATTAAATCCTGGCCAGGTAGAGCTCTAATGTACCCGGCACTATGTCTAGAAAGAAAAAGGGAAAAATTGACCCTTTGATATGCACCTCGCTTTTCCGTCTTGTGATATCTCATTTCATCCTCAGGACAGCCCCAGGAACATCACATTTCAAGCCCTACTTTATGTGCATATAGCTGGGAGACAGAGATGTTAAGCCCTTGGCCTAAGATCACACAGTTGATTAATGGCAGAGGGGAGTTTTGAACCCTCCATTTGAACCTATAGCTCCAAAGACCATGATTATTTTCCCTATACCAGACTGCGGGCAGAATTAGCCCAAGTCTGTCAGTATGCACTAAAAACCCCTGATGCCCCAGCCCGGGGGACAGGAAACTACACAGATACACTCAGCTTCCTAGGGGTTTCCAATGGAGAGACCAGAGACTGGAGAACGGCCGCACATAGAGCAATGTGAACCAAAGCGAGCTGGGAGGCCCCGGGCTTCCAGGCCCTGGATTAGTCGGGACTGATTTGGTACCAAGAGGCAAAAATCTAGATCAATGTAGCTGAAGACAGAAGTCTTCACTTGTATAATTTAGAACTCCAGAAGTCGAAGTTAGCGTTGATACAGCTGATTATAAGGGCACAAACTTGGCCGTTGAGATACTGAGTTAGGGACAGGTGGGGGTAGGCAGGGAGAGATAGGTAGGGGGCCATGGGATCAGGCTCACAAAATTCAAAATTCAAAATGAAAGGAAACCAGAGCTAAGGGAACAAACCAGACCATGCTGTCCTAGGGGTCAGAGGTGGGGTCTTTTTATAACAGCTCCTTGTGACCGACCAAGAATTACTGGACCCTAAAAAGGAAGTAAGCCATTGAACGTGTTATCACTAGTCCTTACTCAGTGGTGCTAGCAATAGAGATGTTAAAAAGATTTAAGTTCCCCGGTTAGCTTTCTATAAAAGACCATCCCTAAAACCCCGAAGTGGCAACCCTGTCGGGACCCCTCTCACTCCTGAGAGCCTTATCTGTATCCTGGCTTAATAAACGTCTATCGCTTTACTCACTCTCCTTTGTCCTTGAGATTCAGAGAGTCATTCAACTCCGTGAGACAAGAAAGAACCTCGCTCTCCTGCATCAATACTGCCTCTCTCCCTTTCTCCCTCTCTCCCTCTCTCTCTCTCCCCCTTTCTGCCTCTCCCCCCTTCCCCTCCCCCACAAACACTCTGTTCTTCTCCGCTTTTGCCTTGTTCTCCCCAAGCCCACCCAACAGTTGCAAGGATGTCCACCATCAGCCCTGGACTTCCATTACTCCTACAGCCGATAATCCCCAAACCAAGAAGACATTTTTTCTCGATTGCTCTAGCAAAATCCTAGGAATGACAGTGGTTGGCCTAGTTTGTGTCCATCACATGCCCACCTTTACACCAATAATACTCACCCAAGGGACACAGTTATCAAGATGGCCAGCTTACATCACGTGCCCATCCTATAAAGGATCAAGCAGAATCATTTCAATGACAGTTCCTCCAGTAAAGAAAAGCCAAGTCCTTTTTGTTGTCCCCTCCCATGTTGACCTGTGTAGTCAATATGATGTGGTGGAGATAAGAGTACATACTGATAAAAGACGTTTCCCCTTGTGCCTTGCAATCTTGGATCACTCTGTGGAGAAATAAGTTGCCATGTTGTAGAGACACTCAAGCAGTCCCGTGGCAAAGAACTGAGGCTTCTTGCCAAAAATCAGCACCAACTTGTCAGTCATGTGAAGTCACGTCAGTCACGTGAATGAGCCACCTTGGGCATGAATCCTTCATCTCCTTCTGGCCTTCCTATGACCACAGTCCCTGTTGACAACTTGGCTGCAACTTCATGAGAAAGCCTAAGCCAGAACCACCCAATGACACCACTCTCAGATTCCTATGGGAGTGAGTAAATGCTTGCTGTGGTTTTAAGCCACTGGATTTTGCAGTAATTTGTCAGGTAGAAAGATAATTAAAACGAACAGTTCCTAAACAGACAAAAAGAAATCTATAGTCTTCTACACATTTAAGCACACTTTTTTCTAGCAGAATACAATTCTTTGCTTAATGGATAAAAGTCCTGGAATATCAGAGCTTTGGGCATATCTCAACACATATATATCTGCCTTCCCCTACCTCTAATCACTGAATCCAGAAATGGAAGTGAGGGCAGCAACAAGAGCCACAGTCATCCCACCCCCTCTGATCAGGGTCGGCGGTCACCCAAGGGCCCCACTGGGGGCGGGGTGGGGGAGTGACTGGTAGGGGAAACAATGTGAGAGTTCCCTGAGCTGCATGCTAGATGCTATCGAGGGATACAGAGGTAAGCAAACTCTGCCCCTGATTTCTGGGAGCTTACAATCTGGGCACAGGGATAAAGTGAAAACAGTGGTCCCTCGTGTGATCCATAGCAGAGTTAGGTATAAGAGGAACCTTGAAGGGGGCGCCTGGGCGGCTCAGTTGGTTAAGCGACTGCGTTCGGCTCAGGTCATGATCCTGGAGTCCCGGGATCGAGTCCCGCATCGGGCTCCCTGCTCAGCAGGGAGTCTACTTCTCCCTCTGACCCTCCCCCCTCTCATGCTCTCTCTCTCTCATTCTCTCTCTCAAATAAATAAAATCTTAAAAAAAAAAAAAAAGAGGAACCTTGAAGGGAAAAGGATTATGGGACTGCTCCTCCACCTGGCTTAGCACTGGACTCACCTGGAGAGCTTACAGTTTACTGATGTCTGGGTCGCAACCCCCATGATTCTGACTTCCTTGGGCTCTGGCCTGAACAGTGAGATCTCTTAAAGCTTCCCAGATGATTCTAATGTGCAGCCAAGGCTGGGAACCACTAGATTACAAGGACTTCCTAGGAAGGAGAGACATGATCTAGGTGCAGAAAGTCATCGAAGTCTTCCTAGAGGAAGTGGTGGTCAGGATGGGCTGCAAAAGCCAGAAATGTGGGGAGGACAATCATCTAAGGAAAAAGAAGAATGAACAGGAGCAAGCCATGACGGCTGGAGGCTTAGGGCCTGTCCAGTGGTATCACATTTGCTGGAGCAATAAGGAACACGTTGGCTAAAACTAACTGAGAGTTGCTGAGGACACAAATTCTCAACCCTCCGGCCATAACTACACGCATGGCTGAGACCACTGTCCAACTAGACAAGCACCACCAACTCAAAAAACCTGTGAATCATCAAGTTCTAAATCCCTGGCATACAACACATTTGGGATATCATTTATAGGGAGCCACAGCTGCTGCTTGAACAAAAGAGGAAAAAATAACTGCTCCCTACGAGCCCCTGTGACCACGCAACATCATCTGCCAAATCACTTCAAATTGCTCCTTTTCATAACACTGAATCCAAAGACGAGAACTGCATCAGAATTTGGCCCAACCTTGGCTCAGTCAACCTTGGCTATGGGTCTCCAAGTGCATCCTTTTCCTGGTGAAACCTTGACCAAGAGCCACCCCTGCCCGCCACCCTCACCCCACAGGCTGTGCCCGCCAGAAATGAAGAGATGATTTGGGGGTCAGTCAGGGATTGCCTAGGGGCAAAAAACTTCCATTTTTCCCTTCTAGGTTCATGTGGCTGATCTAATTATTAAATTGACATGAAATGGATTAACAAGAGGAAAACAAATTCTGTACATACAGGAGCCCCATAAAAATATGAGACTCCCGTGCAGTCAGGTAATTGAGGCTGATAGAGCTCAGGAGAAGGGGTAGCGATCTGGGGCTTCAAAGGGGAGGAAGAGGACTCACAGAAAGATGGGAAGAGCAAATGTTGGTAAACTTTTCTATGTTATACAGATAAGTCATTGTTATGTAAAAAGTTATCTCTGGTGATAGCTCTGGGGGAGGGGGGTCTATGAAAATTCTTTAAGGCAGTGAAGAAGGAGGTAAAAAGCTCTTCCTGAGTCTGCTGAGCCCAGAGTCTTCAGCTCAACTTGATCCCCGTGGCCAAAGTGGCACATTCGGGAGTGGCGTTTTCTACTCCTCTTTGATTGCCAATTCAGTTGGTGTGGATTGACATCCTGAAAGCTGCGATGCTGCTCTTCTTTATTAAGAGAGTTAAGTACACCCTCCTGGTACCCATCTTAGAAAAAACAGTCTAGAATAGCTTCTCAGTCTTTAATGTGCATTGGAATGCTGTGAGGACCTCATTAAAACACAGATTCTGATTCGAAGGTCTGGGGTAGGACCCGAGGTTCTGTATTTCCAGACAGCTGTCAGATGAGGCTGACCTGCTGGTCCCTGGACCACACTTTGTGTAGCTGAGGCCAAAGCAGTGTTTCTCAAGCTTGGGATTTGGTTAACAGGTGGTCTTTAACTATCTGTCAAGGGGTCTGCAGGCAGGTTGGTGGTTTTAGAAATAACATGACAGAACCATTTGGTTCACAGCCAGGCCATTCATTTTAAATGTAATATGAACTGTGATTTTCACAGAAATCCTTCTGCTTTAGAATTTGTCCATGACTTATAAGGATAGTTTGCTCCAGCAACCCTTCAGTTAGCTACTCTTCAGTTAACAGGATGCAGCTCATCTTGATTAACATATTTTCTCTTTCTTTGGGCATCAATCTTTACATTAGTCAAATATGCATTTTTGGTTGTTAGCATCCTATCATCACAATTCGTAAAAATGGATCAGTGATTCAAAAGTAGTTCACTGGAGTGTTAAAGTAGAGACAGACATAGTAATGTAAATACTATGATTCAAAATGGTGTACATACACGTAGGTAGCAAACAAGACTCGAGTGAAAACATGGACTGTGGCTCTAGTGGCTGGTCAGGTGGGTGAGTCCACGATGATGACACAGAGCAAGAGGATCTGAAACTCAGCAACAATCGCCTCACCCCCTCCCGCAGGACATCATCTGGTACAAAACTTGTCCGAGGTGGGTATAAAGCCTTACCTTCATCTTCAGAGCTCAAAGAGCTCTTCTTTTCTCTAGTAAAACCCTTGAATTTGTCTAGAACAAGTACAAAATAATACGTCCCAAAACAAAATGGACAGATTTGGCCCAAAGTTGAAAAAGAGTCATAAGCCACAGACACATTATTCAAAGTTGTGTGCCTAGGGGCGGAGCAAGATGGCAGAGGAGCAGGAGACCTGGATTTTGTCTGGTCTCAGGAATTCAGCTGAATAGGGATCAAACCATTCTGAACACCTACGAACTCAACAGGAGATGGAAGAGGAGAGTAGCAACAACTCTCTGAACAGAGAAGTGACCACTTACTGGAAGGTAGGACGTGCGGAGAAGTGAATCTGAGGCGATATTCGGGAGGATAGACGGCGGGGGGGGGGGCCTCCGTCGGCCGCTTCTGGCAAGTGATAGAGCCGCGGAGCCCAAAATCGGAACTTTTAGAAGTCGGCTCCGTGGAGGGACGTCCCTCCAGTGGCTAAGCGGGGGGTGGAACCCTCGCGGGACAGTGTGGTCTCAGGACCCTCGGGGTCACAGAAAGACCAGGGGTGCCTGAGTGCAGCAGAGCTCCCGGGTATCGGAGTGGGGACGCCGGCTGCAGAGACGGAGCCGAGGCGCGGGCTCTCAGCTCGGGGTTGCCATAAACTGTGATCGGTGACACAGTCGGGTCACTGCACCTCCAGCAGGGACCCAACAAGCAGCAGATCTGGGGAGACTCCCCTTCCTCCCCCGGGAGGAGCGGCGCGGGAGCACGCCACAGGGATCTGCTAGGTTTGGAGACTCCACACGGGGTCGGGTGCCAGAGATAGAAACGCTTGGTCACAGGCCGGGTGAGCACGGAGTGCGGCCGGAGACCGGGGACACGGGAGTGACTGGCTGCTTTTCTCTGGGGGCGCACTGAGGAGCAGGGCCCCAAGTTCACAGCTCCTCTGCGGAGATTGAGAGACCACCATTTTCACCCTGGTCCTCCAAAGCTGTACCGAGAGCTTGCCGGGAACAAAAGCTCCTGAGAGCAAACCCGAGCAGCTTGCTTAGCCCGGACCAACAAGGGCGGGGCAATTCCGCCTCCGGCAAAGACATTTGGGAACCACGGCAACAGGCCCCTCCCCCAGAAGATCAGCACGAACAGCCAGCAAGCCAAGACCAAGTTTAGGGATCAAGGAGAACGGGAGAACTCCAGCGCTAGGGGAATACTGCACATAGAATTCATGGCTTTTTTTACCATCATTCATTAGTTTTTCAAAGTTAATTTTTCTAACTGTTTTTTTAATTTCTCTTTTTCCCTTTTTCAACCAACATCTTATCAATCCCTTTTTTAAAAAAACATTTTTTATTTTTCATTTTTAGAGTCATATTTTATCCATTCATAGTAGTTACCCTTATTTTTGGCATATATATATATAAGTTGTTCTCTCTTTAAAATTTTGAGATACAGTTTCTTCTAACAGATCAAAATATACCCTAAATCACTAGTGTATATCTTTGTTCTAGTCTCCTGCCTGATCACATTCTCTCCCTTTTCTTTTTTAAATCTTCTTCTTTCTTTTTTCGAACTTCTTATCGTAACAGTTCCTTTTATAAAATCTTTTATAATTTCCATCTTTACAGTCATCTTCCATCCCTTCATTGTATCAACCCTTATTTTGTACATATATAAGTCTTTCTTCCTTTAAAATTTTAGGGGGCACTTGTTTCTAACAGACCAAAATAGTGTGTGGCACTGATCTATGCACTAGCCTGATCATATCTGATCATATTGGGTTTTTTTTGTATTGTTCTGTTTTTGTTTTTAATCTTTTTCTTTTTTTTCTTTCTTTCTTTTCTCTTTCTTTTTTCTTTCTTTCCCTTTCTTTTCCCCTAGTTTCGGGTCTTTTCTGATTTGTATAGAGTATATTTGCTGGGGACGTTGTTAACCTGTTAGCATTTTGTTCTCTCATTCATCTATTCTCCTCTGGACAAAATGACAAGACGAAAAAAATCACCTCAGCAAAAAGAACAAGAGGTAGTACCATCAGCCAGGGACCTACTCAATACGGACATTAGTACGGTGTCGGACCTAGAGTTCAGAATCATAACGTTAAAGATACTAGCTGGGCTTGAAAAAAGCGTGGAAGTTATTAGAGAAACCATTTCTGGAGAAATAAAAGAGCTAAAATCTAACCAAGTCGAAAGCAAAAAGGCTATTAATGAGGTGCAATCAAAAATGGGGGCACTAACTGCTAGTGAGTAAATGAGGCAGAAGAGAGAATCAGTGATATAGAAGACCAAATGATAGAAAATAAAGAGGCTGAGAAAAAGAGAGAAACAACTACAGGATCACGAGGGCAGAATTCGAGAGATAAGCGATACGATAAGATGAAACAACATTAGAATGATTGGGATCCCAGAAGAAGAAGAAAGAGAGAGAGGGGGGCAGAAGGTATATTGGAGCAAATAATAGCAGAGAACTTCCCTAATGTGGGGAAGGAAACCGGCATCAAAATCCAGGAGGCACAGAGAACCCCTCTCAAAATCAATAAAAATAGGTCAACACCCCAACATCTAATAGTAAAACTTACAAGTCTCAGAGACAAAGAGAAAATCCTGAAAGCAGCTCGGGAGAAGAGATATGTAACCTACAATGGTAGAAAGATTAGATTGGCAACAGACCTATCCACAGAGACCTGGCAGGCCAGAAAGGACTGGCATGATATCTTCAGAGCACTAAACGAGAAAAATATGCAGCCAAGAATACTATATCCAGCTAGGCTCTCATTGAAAATTGAAGGAGAGATAAAAAGCTTCCAGGACAAACAAAAACTAAAGGAATTTAGAAACACGAAACCAGCCCTCCAAGAAATATTGAAAGGGGTCCGCTAAGCAAAGAGAGAGACAAAAAGCAGCACAGATTAGAAAGGAACAGAGACAATATACAGTCACAGTCACCTTACAGGCAATACAGTGGCACTAAATTCATACCCTTCAATAGTTACCCTGAATGTAAATGGGCTCAATGCCCCAATCAAAAGACACAGGCTATCAGATTGGATTAAAAAACAAGACCCATCCATATGCTGTCTGCCAGAGACTCATTTTAGACCCAAAGGCACCCCCAGATTGAAAGTGAGGGGGTGGGAAACCATTTACCATGCTAATGGACACCAAAAGAAAGCTGGGGTGGAAATCCTTATATCAGACAAATTAGATTTTAAAACAAAGACTGTAAGAAGAGATGAAGAAGGACACTATATCCTACTTAAAGGGTCTATCCAACAAGAAGATCTAACAATTGTAAATATCTATGCCCCGAACATGGGAGCAGCCAATTATATAAGGCAATTAATAACAAAAGCAAAGAAACACATTGACAGCAATACAATAATAGTGGGGGACTTTAACACCCCCCTGACTGAAATGGACAGATCATCTAAGCAAAAGGTCAACAAGGAAATAAAGACTTTAAATGACACACTGGACCAAATGGACTTCACAGACATATTCAGAACCTTCCATCCCAAAGCAACGGAATACACATTCTTCTCTAGTGCCCATGGAACATTCTCCAGAATTGATCACATCCTAGGTCACAAATCAGGTCTCAACCAGTACCAAAAGATTGGGATTATTCCTTGCATATTTTCAGACCACAATGCTTTGAAACTAGAACTCAATCACAAGAGGAAAGTCGGAAAGAACTCAAATACATGGAGGCTAAAGAGCATCCTACTAAGGAATGAATGGGTCAACCAGGAAATTAAAGAAGAATTAAAAAAATTCATGGAAACCAATGAAAATGAAAACACAACTGTTCAAAATCTTTGGGATACAGCAAAGGCAGTCCTGAGAGGAAAGTATATAGCAATACAAGCCTTTCTCAAGAAACAAGAAAGGT
>NW_027397063.1:109424080-109478914 GCF_003265705.2 Callorhinus ursinus
AGTCGGAAAGAACTCAAATACATGGAGGCTAAAGAGCATCCTACTAAGGAATGAATGGGTCAACCAGGAAATTAAAGAAGAATTAAAAAAATTCATGGAAACCAATGAAAATGAAAACACAACTGTTCAAAATCTTTGGGATACAGCAAAGGCAAGTCCTGAGAGGAAAGTATATAGCAATACAAGCCTTTCTCAAGAAACAAGAAAGGTCTCAAATACACAACCTAACCCTACACCTAAAGGAGCTAGAGAAAGAACAGCAAATAAAGCCTAAGCCCAGCAGGAGAAGAGAAATAATACAGATCAGAGCAGAAATCAATGAAATGGAAACCAAAAGAACAGTAGAACAGATCAACGAAACTAGGAGCTGGTTCTTTGAAAGAATTAACAAGATTGATAAACCCCTGGCCAGACTTATCAAAAAGAAAAGAGAAATGACCCAAATCAACAAAATCATGAATGAAAGCAGAGAGATCAGAACCAACACCAAAGAAATACAAACAATTATAAGAACATATTATGAGCAACTCTATGCCAGCAAATTAGATAACCTGGAAGAAATGGGTGCATTCCTAGAGATGTATCAACTACCAAAACTGAACCAGGAAGAAATAGAAAACCTGAACAGACCTATAAGCACTAAGGAAATTGAAGCAGTCATCAAAAATCTCCCAACAAACAAAAGCCCAGGGCCAGATGGCTTCCCAGGGGAATTCTATCAGACATTTCAAGAAGAATTAATACCTATTCTCCTGAAACTGTTCCAAAAAATAGAAATGGAAGGAAAACTTCCAAACTCATTTTATAAGGCCACCCTTACCTTGATCCCAAAACCAGACAAAGACCCCATCAAAAAGGAGAACTACAGACCAATATCCTTGATGAACATGGATGTAAAAATTCTCACCAAAATACTAGCCAATAGGGTCCAAGAGTACATTAAAAGGATTATTCACCATGACCAAGTAGGATTTATCCCTGGGCTGCAAGGTTGGTTCAACATCCGCAAATCAATCAACGTGATACAATACATTAACAAAAGAAAGAACAAGAATCATATGATCCTCTCAATAGATGCAGAAAAAGCATTTGACAAAGTACAGCATCCTTTCTTGATCAAAACTCTTCACAGTGTAGGGATAGAGGGTACATACCTCAACATCATAAAAGCCATCCATGAAAAACCTACAGCGAATATCATTCTCAATGGGGAAAAGCTGAGAGCTTTTCCCCTAAGGTCAGGAACGCGGCAGGGATGTCCACTATCACCACTGCTATTCAACATAGTATTAGAAGTCCTAGCCACAGCAATCAGACAACAAAAAGAAATCAAAGGCATCCAAATCAGCAAAGAGGAAGTCAAACTCCCACTCTTTGCAGATGATATGATACTGTATGTGGAAAACCCAAAAGACTCCACCCCAAAACTGCTAGAACTCATACAGGAATTCAGTAAAGTGGCAGGATATAAAATCAATGCACAGAAATCAGTGGCATTCCTATACACCAACAACAAGACAGAAGAGAGAGAAATTAAGGAGTCGATCCCATTTACAATTGCACCCAAAACCATAAGATACCTAGGAATAAATTTAACCAAAGAGGCAAAGGATCTGTACTCCAAAAACTATAAAATACTCCTGAAAGAAATTTAAGAAGACACAAAGAAATGGAAAAACGTTCCATGCTCATGGATTGGAAGAACCAACATTGTGAAGATGTCAATGCTACCTAGAGCAATCTACACAGTCAGTGCAAGCCCCGTCAAAATACCATCCACTTTTTTCAAATAAATGGAACAAATAATCCTAAAATTTGTATGGAACCAGAAGAGACCCCGAATAGCCAGAGGAATATTGAAAAAGAAAAGCAAAGCTGGCGGCATCACAATTCCAGACTTCCAGCTCTATTACAAAGCTGTCATCATCAAGACAGTATGGTACTGGCACAGAAACGGACACATAGATCAATGGAACAGAATCGAGAGCCCAGAAATGGACCCTCAACTCTATGGTCAACTCATCTTTGACAAAGCCGGAAAGAATGTCCAATGGAAAAAAGACAGTCTCTTCAACAAATGGTGTTGGGAAAATTGGACAGCCACATGCAGAAGAATGAAACTGGACCATTTCCTTACACCACACACAAAAATAGACTCCAAATGCTTGAAAGACCCAAACGTGAGACAGGAGTCCATCAAAATCCTAAAGGAGAACACAGGTAGCAACCTCTTCAACCTCAGCCGCAGCAACTTCTTCCTAGAAACATCGCCAAAAGCAAGGGAAGCAAGGGCAAAAACGAACTATTGGGATTTCATCAAGATAAAAAGCTTTTGCACAGCAAAAGAAACAGTCCACAAAACCAAAAGACAACCGACAGAATGGGAGAAAATATTTGCAAATGACATATCAGATAAAGGGCTAGTATCCAAAATCTATAAAGAACTTATCAAACTCAACACCCAAAGAACAAATGATCCAATCAAGAAATGGGCAGAAGACATGAACAGACATTTTTCCAAAGAAGACATCCAAATGGCCAACAGATACATGAAAAAGTGTTCAACATCGCTCGGCATCAGGGAAATCCAAATCAAAACCTCAATGAGATGCCACCTCACACCAGTCAGAATGGCTAGAATTAACAAGTCAGGAAACGACAGATGTTGGCAGGGATGCGGAGAAAGGCGATCCCTCCTACAGTGTTGGTGGGAATGAAAGGTGGTGCAGCCACTCTGGAAAACAGTATGGAGGTTCCTCAAACAGTTGAAAATAGAGCTACCATACGATCCAGCAATTGCACTACTGGGTATTTACCCCAAAGATACAAATGTAGGGATCCGAAGGGGTATGTGCACCCCAATGTTTATGGCAGCAATGTCCACAATAGCCAAACTGTGGAAAGAGCCAAGATGTCCATCGACAGATGGACAGATGATAAAGAAGTGGTATATATACACAATGGAATATTATGCAGCCATCAAAAGGAATGAGATCTTGCCATTTGCAACGACGTGGATGGAACTGGAGGGTGTTATGCTGAGTGAAATAAGTCAATCAGAGAAAGACATGTATCATATGACCTCACTGATATGAGAAATTCTTAATCTCAGGAAACAAACTGAGGGTTGCTGGAGTGGTGGGGGGTGGGAGGGATGGGGTGGCTGGGTGATAGACATTGGGGAGGGTATGTGCTATGGTGAGTGCTGTGAATTGTGCAAGACTGTTGAATCACAGATCTGTACTTCTGAAACAAATAATGCAAGATATGTTAAGAAAAAAGAAAAAGAAGAAGATAGCAGGAGGGGAAGAATGAAGCGGAGTAAGTTGGAGGGGGAGAGGAATCATGAGAGACGATGGACTCTGAAAAACAAACTGAGGGTTCTAGAGGGGAGGGGGGTGGGGGAATGGGTTAGCCTGGTGATGGGTATTAAGGAGGGCACGTTCCGCATGGAGCACTGGGTGTTATGCACAAACAATGAATCCTGGAACACTACATCAAGAACTAATGATGTAATGTATGGTGAATAACATAACAATAAAAAATTTTTAAAAAAAAAGTTGTGTGCCTAACAGCCAAATGGGTCAGGCCATACTTTTGTCAAAAGGTTTGTTAAACCAGTTTCATTATAAATATGCTTACAGGGAAAACAAGAGTAAACTTCAGCACACAATTTTCAAGGTGAAAAGTCTTTGTGATCATGTAAGTTTGCTAGTTGATATTTTCACTTTTCAGCTGGATAATACCAACAATGAATAGAGTATAAATCAGCTCTTGGCTTATGTTAGCTAAATAAGTGAAAAAAATGCCCTATAATTTTTCATTTTCTTTGTTACCGAAACAACTTCCTATAGAAAAGACTCCATTTTGACAATGACTGTTTTATGCCTCATCAGGCAGACTAGAAAGGTTGTATTAGGATCATACTGACAAAATACGGTTAGGTAGCCAACCCTTTGCTCAGCAAATTAAAATGTCCATCCACACACTGCATTATTTGGAGAGAACTTCAGTGGTCACAAATGTACATCTTGACTTTTATTCAACAGATATTTAATGAGTACCTACAATATATCAGGCACTGTTCCAGGTACTTAGTCTACATGAGTGAACAATAACAACAAATATTTCCTACCCTCGTAAAGCTTATATTCTAGCAGAGAAAGACAGACTTGAACAATGAATGTATATATATTATGAAGCGCTAGCGCTATAGGAGAGGAAAAGCCTCTCCTATAGGCTTTTAGGAGCCTTTTTAGGTATAGCCTACCTATAGGCTACAGGTAAGGGAGGTTGGGACTATATGGTGAGGAGTAGTGTGGAGGTTGGAACTTCAAATAGGATGATCAGTAGGGTAGGCCTCTGTGAGAAGGTGGCATTCGAGCAAAGACTTGACAAAGGTGAGGGAGCAAACCATGGCGATATCTGTGGAAAAAAAGTTCTAGTCTTATCTGGAAAAGAACTGACAAAAATCAGGCTTCTAAAAGGATCATTCCACCTTCTGTGTTGAAAATAGATTCTATGAGGGTAATGCTAGAAAGGAGGTATTTTTGGCAGCTATTGCAGCATGATGAATGACTACAAAATCTCAGCACCACAAGTAGTAAGCATTTATTCAGCTTCTGTGTCTGTGAGGCATTTGGGGTCTACTAATCCAGGCGGGGTACCACAGGGGCAGTTTTGGTCCCACTGAGGAACCAGTCCTCTGCACTTCCCATGCTCCCCTGAGACCAGCAGGCTAGACCCACAATTTTCCTTTTGTGAGAACCATCGGCATATAGATGGTATTTTAAGCCATGGTCTTGATTCAACATTAAAAAAATGTATATCAAATTGTTGAGTTTTTCAGTGCGCCTTGTAAAGAATGGACAGTGAATCCCTGGTGCTTTCACTCACCCAAATACTCTGTCAAGGGGAGGGGGGCTCAGGGTTTTGTTTTGTTTTGTTTTTTTAAATGGTGAATGTTTTTGACTTCTTGACTCTGGAAGCCAGTAGAGAGCATTTCTAAAATTGATCATTTAACTCTTGCTCAAGTTACGTATCACGGTCTTTTATTCAGTGTCTTCAGCAGCCTGAACCCATCACTTCAGAGCTGAAATACCAGACTTTTAATATTGGAAATCAGACATCTAAATTTTTGAGAAACAACCGGTGCGGCAGACAGCTCCATCCCTGGTAGTGGCTCTTTCCAAAAATGATTTTCTTCTCTCCTGAGAGAGAGAAATACATGGTTTATTCATGGCCACACTTAAAAAGCCATATCTAAATGCTACAAAAGAATATGAAGAAGACTTACAAAAATACCACCAAAAAATAAATAAGGTCTCCACTCACTATCGTCTTCCTTGCTAAAACATTCCTATTTCCACAGCAGGACATGCTCATTGAAAGAGGGGCTGATGAGCACCAAGCCAATAATGAGAACGCCCTTTGTAATTTGGGGTTTATGTTCCAGTCAGATACCCAGAACTGTCTGATAGAGACTCCCCACATGTCCCTCCATTACCGAAGACATATTCTGAATCCAGATTTCCAAATTTAGGAGAAATACAAACTAAAAAGCAATAGACTAGATAGAGAAATTCATTGGTGGCTCAGACGCTCCACCACTGAACAGATATTTTAATAATAGGATCTGTATATAAACATGGATTTATCAGTGAAGGATGGCAAACTCTATCGTGTCTCTCACTGAGAGAAAACTGTTGTTTTTTATTCTGAACACAGCTTTCATTTTACTTTTTTTAAATTTGCCTCGCATCTTTTTTCTATGACAATGGTGGTCCGTGGGTGTATCAAGTGCCTGCTAGTATACTTATCTGCTAACGTTTTGAGAAACACATGCCAAGAAGCTGCAAGCAAATCCACTTCAGTCACTCGCCTACCACAAGTCAGCTTATACTAAGTACTTTTGACAGATAACCTAGGAAGAGGTAGAGGAAGCTCGCCATTTGAAGGGAAAAAAAATTACTCCTAATCATTTTCAGTCCACGACACCCAGCTGTGCAAATAAGCCAAGCCGGCTATAAGAACGATGAAATGAGTACAACCATAAAAACTGTGACCCACCCACAGTAACAAGGAAAAAACACACACAACTCCACTTAGCAGCTCAATTAAGCCGACCTCCAGCCATCACACGTGTTACAGTGACGGCTCCTCCCTCCAACACCCACTAGACTTGCCTCTCTTGGGTGGCCTGGAACCACCAAGGGGCTTTTGAGCTCTTTCTCTCTAGGCATCAGCATTTCACAAGCACTTATGGCGGCTTTAACCTCCAAAGGGTTCCTGCTCTGAGAAGTAAACTTTTCTCCATTGTGTGTAAGTAGCCCAGTGATGCATCTCCCACACGGTGTGGATCCCCTGGAGAGCATCAGTAGTGGGTCAAGTTCAAGTGATGAAGACACAGCTCAGCTGTGTCACATGAGAAAGCCCTCTATGGAGACAGGGTGGGTCCTGAGGGTCTCTCAACAGATTTCGAAATATCGATGCCCCCGGGAGACAGGACAAGCGTTTGAACCGCATGGCTGGCACGTGACAGAAGTGTCGGGGTGTAGGGGGCAGGGAGCATGCGATTGGGATGTGCTGGTGTCATCGTGCTTCCTCTTCAAACTTTCACAGAAATTCTGAGCCAGGTGAGGGCGGAGCTGGCGGTGAGGAGAGAGAAGCAGGAGCAGAGAGGGAGACCGGAAGCTACAATATCTGCACAGCCCCTGTAGGATGCCAGGGGGAAAGCAAACTATTGTTTTTACATCGATGTTAATTAAACACAATTACAAGAAAGAAGTCACAGCTAACCACAACCGAAATAGCAACTGATTGGAAGAGAATAAAAAATATGGGTCCTGAACCAAGCAAAGCTGAGTGAGCACAGTCTCACCGAAGACAGAGATGCGGGGACTGAAGTGTCACTATCAGGTGAGTTCTACCTGAGTGTTCAAGTTGTTTTTCCATTCTAGATTGGTGAAAAACATGGGGGTTTTGCCTTGTGGTAGAACAAAGAGAACCATGACTTGAGGTTCTCAAGTTTTGAAGCTGAGTTTATACACTTTTGACCGTTCTAATTCAATGCCAACACTTACAATCCCCTCCCCATTCAGAAATTTCAGGGGGAAAGAAAAAAACATGCTCTCTGCCCCCCTCACAGGCACCCTTGCCAAGCTACTGGGTGGACTTCCCAGGAGGAGAGTAGGCAGCTCTACTCATAGCGGGACCATCACCACACATGTGAATAAGTCATGGGAGTGACCATAGTACTCAGCAAATATTCAGGAATAAATTTGCCCTCTGAGGCACCACCCATAAAACCCATACATAATGCATGAATTTAGCCATCTGTAGAAATAAGCCAAAAGATTGTAAATGTGTGACTGAAGAGATTGGGAACATTCAAAACCCCAATCAAGGGAACCAGGGTGTTATTTCAAAGAAATAAAACCAAAATGTAATTGTAATTTAGAAAAATAAATCCTAATCCATTGTATTGTACCCAGTTGAAGAACAGACTCTGGAACACAAAGGGGTCTGGCTGGCCGGGAGCACTCGGAGGGGAAGCCCAGAGACCCCCATCACGGAGTGTGTGTCCAGCGCTGTCAGTCTGGATGGGAGATACAGCAAGGCTGGCATCTACAAGGTGTATTCTGCCACGACACAGGGCTGAGCATGAGGCCCGTCCCTGCCGGAGCCACAGCAGCTCCCCCAGGACCTTCAGGGGCCACCGGAGGTAAAGAGGAGGAACCGCACCCCAATGCACCCAGAACAGCTCTCCCTTGATATCTCACATAGGAGACTTCACCAAGCATTTTTTTAATGTCTTCTTTTGAAAACAGCTGTCCTGAATTAAATATCCTCTAAACCTTTATATATTAACACTGCCCTTTGTGCTGACTTCATAGTTGCTAAGCAAGCTTCTGCTAACAATAGTTCCCTTCTAAATGGCCCCCAAATGGCAAGTATAAATACCAGTCGCCAGCATTAAATATGCCCAGTATGGATGGACAAAAGCAAGCTTAATCACCAGTTTCTTCTGAGTTTAATTGGCTCCAATAACACCCAAGTCCTATCCCAAGTCAAGTTATTCTCCTGTCCAGCTGAGGCCAAGTACTGTGATGAAGTCATGGTCCTCAAGGCCCTCAGTAACCCAGCGCAAGCCGGCCTTCCATGGCAGTCTCCAAATCGCAACTTTTAAATGTGAATTAAATTAACTCTGTATTAGTCAATTAACCAGAACTCTTCTATAGAGTAAAACCCAGTGACAGAGCAAGTGGACAGTTTTTACTGGCAGCTCCTGTGGTGGGGGGACCAATTTGCTAGTGAGACACAGGAAGTGAGTGGAGAATAAAGGCTTTCCCAGCGAGGGGGAACGTTTTTGAGGATGCACACAAATCAGAAGTTAATTCTTTTCCCCCTTAAAGCCAGAGGAACCCGTGAAACCCACCTAGACGGAGGAGGGGCAGTCACGGGTACACCTTCACAAGCACATCACTAAAATACTGTGTGGCAGGCATTTGCAGAAGGCATCTGCTAGAGGAAAAAAATCCGTCCAACATCTAAGCTTTGGTCTGGAGCATGTGCTGCTGTAACAAATTACCACAAATTTAGTTGCTTAAGACAACGCGAATTTATTATCTTACTGTGCGAGAGGTCAGAAATTCCAATCAGGCCCATGAACCTGAGGTCAAGGTGTCAGTAGAATAGGTTCCTCCGGGAGGCTCAGGGAGAGAGGCTGTTTGCCTTCTTCTGCATCCGGAGGTGAGGCAGTGCGCCGCTCACGGCGGCTCATCCGGGCTCATCACCCCTTCCTTGCTTCGCTCCAACCTCTTGCTTCCGCTATCTTGTTTCCTTCTACTGATGCTGAGCCTCCTGATCCTCCCTCTTATGAGGACCTTGTAATTACATTGGGTCCACCTGGATAATCCAGATAATCTCCCCATTTCAAAATCCTGAACTTAATCACATCTGCAAAGTACCTTGCGCAATGTGGGGTAACAGATTCCCAGGCTTCAGGGACTACGACACGGACATCCGTGGGAGTCACTTCCAGCCTACCACAAGCATACAGCCATGAGTGCCGCGAAAAGATAAACTGAGGCATATTAAAAACTTTCATTTTATTTGAGCAAAAATTGATTGTAATGGGGCACCAACCAACTCAGAAGTGGCTGAGAGCACTCTGCGGACTGGTGCTAAGGGGAAGACTCATCATGAGAAGGTATGAAAGCAAGAAAGTATTTGATTGGCTGCAGCTGAAAGTCAAGTTGGCTGTGATTGGTTGTCTTTAGCATTTCAATTGTGTAAGCTTGAGGCGTTTACAGGCTGAGATTTTGGTTTGCTACGTAAGCAGCTTGTGGCATTAGGGCCATCTCAGTCTAATGGCCTCTTTGTTTAATTTAACACTTGGGACAGGAACAGGACTACATGGCATGACTGAAATGCAATTGATAAACCTTTAAGACTGAGCTCCAAGTGGTTGCATTCTAAGAGAACACTTTGTAACTTGGATATCGACTCTGATTCAGAAAGAAGAGTACACGTCTCAAGTGGGCTGGCATGGATCAATGCAGGACACAAATCACCACAGGACATTAGCACAGATCAACAGGACTCCCAGGACTCACACAACATAAGGAGAGAATACTAATAGGCCCTGGCAAGCACCCCCGAATCCCAGCCAGCTCTACATTTTACCAATTAGTAATTAACACCAGATGCTCAAATATAAGGAGCATCCAGTATGTTTATGATATGCGTGGGTTTATTTTACAATATATAGGCTGGATGAAAGCCGTGTTCTACATTGTGTCCTTAATTATTCCTTCTTGTCTTTCTAAAGTTCTGGGTAGAGAACTCCTTTAGATCTTGTTAAGCAAGTAACCTGATCAGACGTCCCAAATAAAGCTGACGGTCACTGAGCCAGGGCCTGAGGTGGGCAGCACCATACATGATTTACTCCATTGAGCTGTTCCTCCCCTTTCAATATCAGGCATGCTGAAAGGCCGTCCTTAGCCCAAAATATCTACCTGACCAGACCCATCACCAAGCCTATTAATGTGGATCTGTTTCATATCAAAATGCTTTAATTTTTTTTAACGATTTTATTTATTTATTTGATAGGGAGTGCACAAGCAGGTACAAGCAGGGGAGCGGCAGGCAGAGGGAGAGGGAGAAGCCGGCTCCCCGCCGAGCAGGGAACCGGATGTGGGGCTCCATCCCAGGACCCTGGGATCATGACCTGAGCCGCAGGCAGACGCTTAACTGACTGAGCCACCCAGGCACCCCTCAAGCTTCTTTCAAATTGGGTCTGTCTGAATGCAGAGTTATCCTCTTTTTGAGCTGTGTGATGGTGAACTTAACCTTTCTGAAACTTGGTTTCATCATCCATAAAATATAGATTGTAATCTCTACCTTGCAGGTTATTATGATTATAATGGATAAAGTAGAATTAGAGTCAACATTAGAACATACCACTCAATAAATAGCAGCTATTATTACTGTTGATGGTATTTTCTGATCTGTAAAACAGCGATGCTAATATACATAAGATCTGTGTAAGGACTGAGGTAACGTGTGAAGCATCTGACACAGTACCTAGCACAAAGAAGTTACTCAGTAATGATTCATTCCCAATCCCTCCTTCTCTGCATTCCTCACAATCATTATGTTGGGTTAACCAAAAAAGAAGTGCTGGGGCACCTGCGTGGCTCAGCTGCTTAAGCATCTGCCTTCGACTCAGGTCATGATCTCAGGGTCCTGGGATTGAGCCCCATGTCGGGCTCCCTGCTCAGCAGGGAGTCTGCTTCTCCCTCTCCTTCTGTCCCTCCCCCTGCTTGTGCACTCTCTCTCTCTCTCTCTCTCTCTCTGTCAAATAAATAAAATCTTTAAAAAGAAGAAGAGGAGGAGGAAGAGGAGGAGAGAGAAGAGGGGGAGGGAGAAAAAGAAGTGTTAGCTCCAGAAAACTGCCATCAGAATGTAAACCCTTTTCCTGACAACCCCCCCCCCCACAACATCCCTCTCCCAATGGCTCATGAGCACAGACTCATTTCTTGGGCAACATCCCCATGCACCACTTTCCTAAGAGCCTGTCCCCAGGGAGACAGGATAGACTAGTTTTAATTGGATTGTAAACTAGTGTGTATCGGAAAGTATTCACTAGGAACCTCCTATGAAAGGATCTTATAAGTGACAGAGACACAGCTTTAGCCAGCTGGAGGAAAGACGTGTGGGAGGGGGGATCTGTTGACTAATAGAAAAATCCAGTGGGCATATCTGGTAAATATGATTGGCTCCAGATACTCAAAAGACATTGTCAGGAAGTATGTCATGCTTCATCTCTTGATATTACTTCCTTCTGTTTTGTTTCCATTTCTCAAGAAACTACCCTCCTCGTGGTGACCCCCGGTCACCAGCCTGGCAAAGCCACAGACAGAAGGAACATCTTTCTCAATAGTTCCCACAAAATCCCTGGGCCAGAATTCATAAGATCCACTTGGGCAAGGTGACCAACCCCATACAAGTCACTGAGGACAAAGAGATGGAATGTGCGAACTGGACAGGCCCAGGGGACATGTCCGCCTTAAAGCTAAAATATGTAGATGTTGAGGGAACAGGTCAGTAACAGCTCCCACCAGGATTCCATGGATTGAATGGGTGATGAGTAGTTTGTCAAAGAAAAAACACAGTGCTAAGATTAAAAGAAGCAGGAGTGGATGGTGGGGAAGCAAATCCTCCAGGGGATCCAAGAGAGGGGGGCCTGGGTTACGTGGGCAACGAGGAGGTCTCCAGGGCAATAGAGCCGACCCTAAAAATGGGAGGAAAGGTGTGTAATGTCTAAGCAGCTCATTCTCTCAGAGTTCTAGCCCTATGTGCTTCTCACCAAGTGATCACCACATCCCATCAGCTTTTCAAAACAGTCTCTAGAATGGCTATGATTCATTTTTTTCAGTTCCCTCCCCAGTTCGAAATTCCCTTCTGATGAAGAACTTCTCAAAGGCTTCTGAAAACAACTAAATAAATGATAGCCACTGGCCCTTTTATCCACTGCTTTATTTCAAGAACTTCTGACACGTTCAAGAGACAGGATTTTACTCACTCCAAAGGCATGCCGGCCTGTTCCATTCAAGCTCTACCTATCCAGCTGCTTTAGAAGATGAGAGATTCAGTTTGCTTCATTTGTCTGGGCCTCCTTACAGGGAAGTTATATCATTAGTCTGTGATTCCCGAGGATAAGCCAGCATTCTTCAGCATCTGCAGAGTATAATAAATGTGGCTTACATTAAAAATAGAGCAAAGTTCTGACCTGTTTGGCCACGGCTCTACAAAGCCTGCTTTTAAGGATGAAGAGGTTCTGCACCAGATCGGCAGGAGAGCCACGAATATTGGTCCTTAACCCTGGTCATACATTAAAATCATTCAAAGAGGTTTTTTAAAATAGCCATGCCTGAGCCTCATCTCAAAGCAACTGAATACAAATCTCTTAGGTCAGGGCCTAAGTTCTGGAATTTTCTTTTAAACATGCAGCCAAGAACTCCAGCACGGAAGATGCCAGGATTCTCAGGGCATCAGTCCAGGACATCATTTCTGGTTTGTCCGCAGGCTTGTGTCACCTGGGAAGAGACATCTGCAAGCATCCTAAGAACTGTGTGTCCCATTCATTGTGTCTTGAGTACCTGAGGATGACAAGCTTATGAATTAAAGGATCCTGAGGTCAGCTTTAAAGGAGGCCAAATCTCCTGTGCTTATGAGGAAAAAAAACTCCATCTAGTCACAAAGGAAGACAGTGACTGATAAAGGAAGTGTGTCACCTAAGCTATAAAATATCAGACCATTAGGGTACAGTTGGCAAAATTTTGCAGTGACAGCATGTCAGGGCCTGGGTGTTTATTCTTCTCAGACTCTGACCCTTAACTTGCTATGTGACCTTGGATCAATCTATTAACCTCCCTTGTCAAGTTTACCCACTTGAGGAATAGGCATGGCCTTCTTGGTACTAAAGAGATCCTCTCTATAGAAATAAAAGGCATTAGCCCTCATCTAAAAGTAGCTTTTTACCTATAATAACTGAATGAAAAAAAAAAACAGGAAGTTTTTCATCTAATGACTTCTTTTTTCATAGAAGTTGTTAATGGTTGAGAGAGGGGCAAGTCCTCCTAATAAATTCTAACTTTACCCTCTCCTCGTTGCTTTAATTCACTATTCACAGAAATAAGGGACAAAAGTACTAAAAATGCACCAAACCAGGCAAAGGACCTGTTCAAACTCCCTCAGTATGCTGAAGATAAATGCATTGAAAATTAAGTTGATCAGAGCTACTCAGAACTGAAATACATTCAGGGTAAATTAGAGATGCAGAAGTCTCAGCCATCTGATGAAAAGCCTAAAAACCCACAAGCTTTAAAAGAGCACCCCAGATCTGTAGATAATATTCATGTGTTGTCAAAATTTCTCTTTTGTTACAGAGAAACAGGAAATGAGAGAAAGGAAGGTGGAAGAGACGTTATTAAACATTATAAGGCCACTTGAAAATAAAAATTGATACATAAAATCTGAACAACATCTTGTGAGAAAGGCTGGAATCGGGGCTGATCGACCGACACATCTGGGCATTCATTCTCTCAACATCTTCAGTACTTCGAGGTCAAGTGGCTGAAGAGGTGGACTTAGACTTTGTATATGACCTCCATAGTCAGAAGGACAGAACTTGGGAAGCAGGCTGATTCATTCCTTCCAGGCCCGGGACCTGGCCTTTGAGGGCAATGGTGTTGGATTCTGGAGGGCACAGTGGGGTTCTGTCCATGGGCAGACAACCGAGAGGGAACACAGGTGATGTATCTCCCGATGTAAAGTCCTCTGGGGCAAGTACTGAGATGTTGACATGGAGTGTCAGAGGACCATCTACCTCCTAGATTTATTCCCATCCAAATAATCCATTCCTTCCTTCCTTCCTCTGTTCACTCTTTCAGAAAACAGACTGTATTTCTGTTGTGTGCTCGACTTAATGCTAGGTATGGTGGATGCAGAGCTTAAAAATAAATTCCCTTCATTGAAGGAGTGTGTAAGAGTTATGATAAAAGAATGCATAGGGAACAATGTGCAATGGGAGGGAACATAACCCAGATTGGAGGGTACAGTCAGCAAGGACTTTATGGGAGAGTCAACTAAGCTGAAATGAATTACCTGATGAAATTAATGACCCAAGGAAAAAATTAGGGAGATTGCATTCCAAACAGAGGGAAGAAGTTATGCGAAGTTCAGGAAATGCCCATCGATCAGGAAGTATTCTGAGCATCCAGCCATATGGGAGTGTGAGGAATTTGAAGAAGAAGGGAAAAGTCCCTTTGTAGGAGCAAGAGGGGTAGACCAGATCAGGAAGGGTTTTGCACGGCCTAGTAAGGAGTTTGGATTTTACACTGAAGATAATGTGGAGCCACAGAAGGTTTTTAAAGAGGGTTGTAAATAGATAAGAACAACAGAGGGAAGGATGGATTGGTAGTGGAGAAAATGGAAATGAGGCCGGTTAAGAATGCTGGTTACAATAAAACTGCAGAAATCCAGGGGCCCCAGGACAGGAGTGAGGGGTTGAGAGGAGGGGGCAGAGGAACAGGAGTGTCGGTGAATCCCTGGGGGTGAAGAGTCAGAGAGCAAGCAGGGCCGGGACGTGCCCCAGTTCTGAGTGGGGTGACTGGGGGCCATGTGAAAGAGAAACCACGGAGGAAAAGCACATTTGGGGAGAGGACAGTGAGTTCAGTTTCAGTATTACTTGCAAGCTGGGTCCCATCAGCAGGTGACTGGGTAAATCCGGGGCTGGGAAGAGAGATCTCACCAGCAGTAGAGACACAGAACTCAAGGTACAGGATGGAGGACGATGCAATCAACCGCAGAAAGCCTGTTTGTGAGACAAGAACAGGGTCAAGGCCGGATTCTCCCTTCAGGAACATATGGGTTGACAGTGATGAAATTGGTAAAGACTAATAAGGAACTTAAAACCCCTCAAATGCATACATAGAATGTAGCAGTGTGGGCTACCATTTACTGAACACTTAGCAGGTGCCAGGCAGTGCATGAGGGTGCATGAGTGATGTCATTTCATCCTCCAACCATCTGGGAGCGGTTTCCCATTATTACCCTCATTTTTCAGATAAGCAAACCTAGATTAATAGAGGGTAAGAAATCTGCCCGGGGTAATACATTAGTAAGTGAAGGAACCAGGTTTGAAATGTAGTCCTATCAGATTACAGAACATGAACATTTAACGAATGTGCGCCGATCTAATACCATACACTATTAGCAAGAAACAAACAAATGAACAAACAAACAAACTTTTCTTTTCCCCCACTCTTTACCAAGGTGAGAGGTGAAACTGAAAAACACACATATTAGAAGAAGAAACAATGATTCCAGGGCTAGGAGAAGCCTGAAGAAAGACGGGGTTTACTAAAATCATGTCCATGCCATCTCAGCCTCAATGTGGCTGTGCTGGGGGCAAAAAGGAATCCTGGGGGCAGAGAGATGTGTTAGTCCATTGCTCCCTTCCTGCCTCCGAGGCACAAGCTTTCTGTAGGGTGGGTGGACCAGGCACCGAGATGCTGAAGAACAACAGACTTTCAAGGCAGAGTGGAACTTTGCCAAAAAAAGTGTTATTTTCTTCAGCAAACCATCAAAAAAAAAGAAAATGCATTCACTTGTTTGACATCAGATGAGATGGTTCTCACATTTCTTTCTTTTCTTTCTTTCTTTCTTTCTTTTTTTCTTTCTTTCTTCCTTTCTTTCTTTCTTCCTTTTCTTTCCTTTCTTTCTTTTCTTTCTTTTCTTTTTTTTCTTTCTCCCCTCTGGAAATCTGTATCTGCACAGGGCAGCCTGGCTTGGGGCCTGGTTTTGTTTTCCAGGATTTGCCGTGTTCAAACGCAGGCTCAGCAGGAGCCCAACCTCATCTCAGAGATGGGGTCCTTGAGGGAGACTGTCCCCGTGAGCCCCTTCCGCAGAATCCCACCAAGGGCTGTGTTGTCTCTCTGATTTCACACAGCTGACTAGATCACAGCATTTCGGAAACCAACTCTTTTAAGGAGAGTGATTTTCTTCACTAACCTTAAGACTGGCAAGCCCCTCTCTCTCTCTCTCTCTCTCTCTCTCTCTCTCTCTCTCGCCCTCTCTGTCTCCCTTGCATGTGTGTGCATGTGTGTGCGCGTGCACACAAACACACCTCTTCATCTCCAGCAGTATCTTATTGCCCTGGTAAAGAGTGCAGTGAAGCAGAAAACAAATTCAGGAAGTGACAGATGACACAAGCATTTGTCCAATTAGCAATAAGAAAATCACAAGCACCGGTGGTAACAACTCATGTTGAACAGCAAGCTCAGCAAAGAGCCTGGCTCCACGTCTCTCTGATCTAATTAGGACCATTCAAGCCATGACTGACCAGCTTTTCCCTGCATTTCTGGTATACTGCAGAGTCTGTGCTCTCCTGGGCATTAAGGAGGAACATGAAGCCATCAATAGTTTTGATTAAGCCAAAAACTATTGCGCTATTTAGATGTATCCTATTTCATCCATTCTAAGACTTGCCTTTTTCCTCCCACATTTTAACATCTTTAAAATCAAAATGTGCCTTAGAATCAAGGCAATCATGATATAGTTGTTATTGCTTCTGCATGGCAAACTTGGTCACAGCTGTTTATATTGTCATCTGAATTTCAGCTGAGTTCAATATGTGGTTGCAACGACAGGCATTGAGGTTCAATGCCATTTAAAAGGCTCTCGAAAGATTAGCCTGCATTTTGGCGTTCAAATAATGAGCTATTGTGTATGCATAAAGAAGCAGAGGAGTGGGGTGTAAATTGACATTTGTGAAGCAAATATTTGTTGTTATAGGAACAACTGCAATTCCATACTTTCTCGCAAACCAACAAGCAACTGCTTTCAAGACCTAAAAAAAGAAGAAATCCACAAGAAACGAAGCAGTTCTATTTGCCCCACGCTAAGCAATGCAACTGAAAGCAGGAGTAATTGCAGAATCCCTCGGAAGAGATGGAAGAAATTTCAAAGCAATAAGGGGCTAGTATTACAGACTCAAGAGCCACATACAACCATGGTTAGGACATTATGTCAGAGTTTAAAGTAACTTTTTTATCTTAGAGGTTCATAAAATAATGGTGAATCTTATACTCTATGGTTTCTTAGGTTTGATGAAATCTAGTATGTCCAGAATAACTTTCACCCAAGAAAACCCACAGCTACCCTTTTAAGTGCTTGAGAATTTGCCAAAGGCAAGTCCACATTTCATGAGATGGTAGCCACTTGCAGACTTCAACTTGGAAGAGAACTGGGTCCGAGTCCCCAAAGGCATCACCCATCCTGTAGCAGATGTCATTGTTTGACATCTTGTCCCCTCTTTTCCCAGCTGACAGAACTCTGAGTTGATTCCAGCCTTAAGGGGCCCTGTACTTCAGAGGAGCCTTTGTTCTTCTCCACCCCAGGGAATCTTCATTAATCAATTCCAACATGCTGATCTCTTTCCCATTGGTTATTTTAGGGGTGACAGGTAACCCAGTTTTGACCAGTGAGATATGAAGGAAGGGAAGAGAGAGGGTGGGATCTTACAAACAAATACGCATGAGAAGGGGAAAAAAAAGGTATCTTTTCCACCTCTGGGCTTGGGGACGCCTGGAGCTACTGCAGCCATCTTGCAACCATGAGGAGGGAACTGAAAGACAAAGACACACACTGAAGACAGCAGAGACAGAAGATGGAGAGGACCTAAATCCTTGATGACATCACCGAACCACTTTCTTAAGCAAGCCTAAAGACTGGTTTCTGTCTAGTTCCACTGGTTATGTGAGATATTGCATATATTTATCATTCAATCACTGTCAGTAGTTGGATTTTCTATGACTTGAACCCAAAGTCATGTAAGTGATCCACCTTCACCTCCCACTACTGTCATGATACCACCTTCCCTTCTATACTTCTTGAAACACAAAGAGCAGCTTACAGCAACACACGTTTACTATTGCACAGCTTCTGAGAGTCGGGAGGCCAAGAATGGTTTATCTGGGTCCTCTGCAAAGCTGAAATCAATGTGTCAGTCAGAGATGGGTTCTCATCTGGAGGCTCAACTGGAGAAGGTTCCCCTTCCAAGTTCCCTCAGGTTGATGGCAGAATTTATTTCCTTGTGGCTGTAAAATTGATGACAGCTTGATTCTTCAAAGCCAGCATTGGAGGTAGCAAGACAGTCTGCTAGGGACATGAAGCCTTACATAATTTAATTGTGGGAATGACATCACCTTTGCCACGTAGTGTAATGTAATCAAAGGCACGACAACCCATTACATTAGCTTTAGCCTATTCTACTGGTTAGAAGTAAGTCACAGGGCTCACCTACAACAAGAGAAGGAAATTACACAGGGGCATGAACACCAGAAGGCAGGGGTCACAAGGTCATCTTAGAGTCTCTCCAACTCACACAGTTAGTTAGTGGCTCTCACGGTTCTGGAGACCAGTTCTATCTTATTCCAGTATCCATTCTCTTTTAGTGTAACTACAAAGCTTCAAAAATAGAACAATAAGTTTCTAAAAATGCAGAGCCTTCTGAAAATAGAATATACTGACTGCAGAGGTCCTAAACTCTCTGTCACTGAGTTGGACAGTCATTTGAGGTGGATGTGGCTAAGGGGCTTGCCTTCAGCAAGAGCATCCTGGAGCAGGAGACGGGGGAGGAAGTTGTTGAGTTAGGTGACTTCCAAGATGCTTCCACCTTGCACTTCTGATTCCTTCAGACACATCTTGGAATCACAGAATGTTAAGGTTGGGAGGACTCTCTGAGATGAAACCCCTGCACTTTACAGATGCGGAAACCGGTTTAGAGAAGTCAACACTTGCTTCAGGCTCATCGAAAGCTGCTGCTGATAGAAAATGAGTGGACTTAATACCTGTCTTCAGGAAGCTTATAATCTAACAGGGAGAATGCAGTAAAAATAAACAGCATTGGATCTTCATCCGCTTCCCCCTCATTCCATCATCTACTCTCTGGATAGGAACAAGACTGGAGGAGAGACACTGAGGGGATTTCCAGATAGGAGAACCTTCACCAGAAGGCCATTGTAGCTAGCCACATCACCCAGGAAGGGAAGATGCCTTTTAGTCAGTGCAAAGAATTCATCCACCATTTCTTACCTTCAACTCACGTTTGCTAACCCTCCTTTTTGTGACAAAAACAAATGATTCAGCCTAGCACTGCAAGTATTTAATAATGCAGATCAGAGGCCCCTGGGTGGCTCAGTCAGTTAAGCATCTGACTCTTGGTTTCAACTCAGGTCATGATCTCAGGCTCGTGAGATGGAGCCCCGCGTCGGGCTCCGAGCTGGGTGTGGAGCCTGCTTAAGATTCTCTCTCTCCCTCTGCCCTTTCCCCCCTCATAATAAGTACATAAATCTTTTTTAAAAATGCAGATCAGTGTGTCTGATTAGCCAGGACTTGTGGCCTTGAGTGCAGGTTGATATAACAGGTTTCAAAGCAGAGGGTGAAAACCAAAAGTGGATGGGGTAGGTGGGGGGACAGGACACTAAAATGAGAATCAGGGCTGAATGGAGAGGAGGCCAGAGCTAGAGGACAGTCTCCTAAGATGTTCTTTCCCTTTCCCAGAGAGCAGCCAGGCCCACTCCTGCTAAGTTACGAGTGTGCTGAGCCCACAATCCTATGAGACTCTTTTCTCCATCAGGCACTCTAGGCCCAGTGCCCATGTCACAGAAGTTCTTCAGAGACCTACAAAAATGTTGGAGGCCAGAATATAAAATCATTGGCTCTGAAGTGTGAAAAGAAACCAGCAAATATAAATTAATAAATGTTTATTGCCAAAATATAATATTATTTTAATCTCATTAATTGTTAAACTTAGTATTCATAAAAATTTCATTACATCCAAAAACCACTTCTAAGTTAGTTTTGCTCACCTTGCAAAAACTCCTGAGTAGGCATAATGATTGCCAAGAAATCCTTGCAAATTGTCAATTTAGTAAGTTTCCAGTAGCCAGTAATTTCTAAAGCATCATGCAGAAATCTTTTTATCAATTTACAGCAAAATATGTATTTTTTTAATGCAAGCTTTGGTTTGGGTGTATATGAATACATGTAATGTGTTATATGAGGTCTGAGACGTGGTACTGACCAAAGGAAGTGTCAGCTCCTTGTGAAACACCATAAACTGAAAAAGGAAGTTAGATCTCCAGGTGACAACAACTGTCCAGGTGAAAACTATGGAATTTCTAGGGTTTCACTCAAAGTAGCCTCAAGATAAAAAAAGACAAGTTAATTCACTCTTTGAACACTTGTACTGAGCATCTACTATGTGCCAGGCACTACTCTGGACAAAGAGATAAGACAGCAAGGAAGGCTGGTAAAGCAGCAGATGACTATGGGCCTTGAGACAGAGCTCCCTAAGCCATACTCAGCCCGCCCCGCTGAGGCAGGCCCCCGTGAGCTGACGCACAGAGGAGACGCTTCTAGGATGCGAAGGGAGGCCACCCCTGCTTCCTCAGTGAGAAGGAAGAAAATTTGTATCAAGTGCCGACTTTGCACCGGGCTATGCAAAATGCTGTCTAATTCTTTTCCGTTGAACCCCCTGACAGCATCCTGGGGTCTCTTAGTTCTCAAATTACCAGCAAGGAACCGGAGGCTCAGAGGGCCTGGCCACCTGCCCGTGACCAGATAGCTAGTTAGTGAGCAGTTCATTTGGGATTCAAGCCCAGGTACGTCTGACCCCAAAACCGTACTCCTGCTCCATGACACCATGCCTCAGGGCGGCCAGCCCTGACCACTTCACATTTGGGAAGTTCTCCAAGCTGGCATGGTGGGTGAGAGCCGGAGACATGCAGCTGTGCCTCTGTCACTAGCCGGGGACGCGGGGCCCACCAGGTGCTGGCTGTGTCAGAGAGCCCCCCACAGCGCTCCATGTGCTTCGTCTCTGTTCATTACCAGCCCCCAAATAAACACCTCTCTGGTCTAGGGCAAGGTCGTCTGGCATCTGGGGAGCCTCCCATCCTTGGTCCCTGCCCTCCCCAACCCCTCCAAGTCCTTCAGCAGGTTATCTGTGGCTGCGACAATGCTCCAAGCTCAACTGTCCTTCGCGTCCCTGACCAGCGCAGAGAACTCCTTTCCTCCCTCTGGGTTGTCGGGCCTGAGCCTGGCCTCTTCCTGGCGGTGCTGCTCAGCCAGCCTCTGGTCCTCTCTCCTCCCCAAGCCCACTGCTTTTCTAAGGGACTCCTGTGCCTGGCTGTGAGTGCGAAAAGCACTCAGCCTTCTGCTTCATTTTCTGGCTTCCGTCCCCTATTTTTTCCAAAGTACTTAAGTATGAGGAAAGAGGCAGCAGTAATGACATTTCTTTTCCTTCCTGTGAGAGAGCTATTCTAGAAAGTTTGGGGGTTACAACACACCAACATAAACTAATTCCCTCTCGTTCCCTCTCTCTCTCTCTCATTCCCTCCCTCTTTTCTCACCCCCCCAAGCCCCCCCCACCCCCCACTCCCCCCACCCCCGCTCCAGCTGGCTTTCTTAAGCTGACAGACACACTATCGCGGGCTCAATGTCCCTTCTCCTCGCCTCTCCACACCGTGTTTAAAGCCTCAATCCCAGGCTCCCTTGCAGCGAGGCCGATCAGGCAGGCCCTGTCTTTGTCCTGCCAGCTTCTCTTTGGCCTGTGGGGATTTTGGATGGGGTGACAGAGATGTGGTAGCCAAAGCACAATTTCAAACAATGAGATCCATCAGTTTAAAGAGACCCTGCAAACTTCATTCTTTTAATCTATTTAGAATTTATTTTTATAAATGATACTAGATGAGAGTCCTCTTTAATTTTCTCCCAAACATAACCTGTTGTGCTCACATTATTTATTAAATAAATCATTCTTCTTCCACTGGGTCGAAATACCACATTTTCATATGCAAAATTCTCATATAACATGGGATCTAGGGGCACCTGGGTGGCTCAGTCAGTTAAGCGTCTGCCTTCGGCTCAGGTCATGATCCCAGGTCCTGGGATCGAGCCCCGCATCGGGCTCGCTGCTTGGCGGGAAGCCTGCTTCTCCCTCTCCCACTCCCCCTGCTTGTGTTCCCTCTCTATCTCTCTGTCACATGAATAAATTAAATAAATAAATAAATAAATAAACAAACCTACTTAATATCTTCAATTTACCTCTTGAGTTGAAAAGCCTGAAAATACTACGTAGCCTTCTACAGAGAAAGTTCACCAACCCCCGTTCTTCATTTTCAAGTAGTTTGCTGATGATTTGCATGTAACATTCTCTTGTTGTTTTAATCTGCCTTCTCTGTAGCTCCCTTTTCTTACTCCTAATCTTCTGTCTTCTTGCTCTCACATTTTTTTTCTTAATCAGACTCATGAAGAGTTTATGTAAACATTATTAATCTTTTCAAAGAATCTAGTTTTTATATCTATTCATACATTCTCCTCTTTTGGTTTTCTGTTTCATTAACATTTCACTTTTGGCTGTGTTACTGCGTTTTCATCATTATTTTGGATACCACTAAGAAAAATAAAACACTTTCACATAATTTAGGACATAAGGCCCTCTTATCACTTAGAATGTACTTATTAGAAGACTTTTTTTTTAATTCCCGAGGCATAAATTTTAATCATATTTCTCTTGTGTATCTCTAAAAGGAAAACACAAAATTGCTTAAGAGATTTCTAAGTTGTCTTCTCACTGAGAACCCAGTTCTTTTAAATCACTGCCCATTCACTCATTAGTGTTACCATTTTTCCATATAATACTGTCCTCTGTGCTGATGACTCAGCATTGTTTAAAAGGGTGATCTCCCAAATTGCTAATTCTCGTTCCGCAAGTTTTGCTGCTAGTTCTCTCTTACTGGAAGTGTCATTCAAAATATTTCAGTCATCAAACAGTATTCACAACCCTTCCTCAAACAGTACTTACATGGGTTTTTGACTGACATTCCAAGGGATTTCAGTAGTGCTGCCAGGAAGAATAGCCAAGTTCTTACGTGCACAGGAAATCACAAGACCACACTGCTACATGGTCAAGACAAATCGAGAACACACTCTGATTTCAGAGATGTCAAAATAAAAAATAAAATGGGTCTGGGAGTCAATGAAATGTGGTACTCCTCACTTCCTGGTTTATTTTTGTTTATTAGGTTTTTTCCTTCTTTTTAAGATAGGTTACATGTTTATTTTTAGTCCTTCTGTATTAATGAAGATATTTGAGGCTGTAAATTTTTCTGTGAGAACAGCTTTTGAGATGATGTTTAAGTACAAAGCTTTATTTTTATTACTTTTACATAGATTGTAATTCATAGTTTTTACTTTTGATTGCACCAAGGGTTTTCTGTTTATTCTTATTCTCCATATAGCCATATTTTGGTTACTCTCCAGTATTTGGTTTTTTTTCTTTTGTTTTGTTTTCTCCAGTATTTGTTTTTAATTGTACTGGATCATGACCATACAACTGGCCTTGTAAAATCTCTTTTAAAATGTAATGTCTTTTTTGTAACATATATAAATAATTTTGTTTTTATGGACATACAAGAATGCATAATATTTTTTCAAAGAAAATTTAATTTAATTTAATTAAAATAAAATGCACTCAGAATTAAAATCAGTTTGATAATTTCTCCATTCGATTCCTCATTGCCTTATTTTTTTTTCCTACTACTTATGGAAACTAGGAAATTAAGAAATTTCAAGAAGCCTAGAGTTTCTGGGTAATATGGAAACTTAAGCGGGCCAAGAGAAGGAGATTCTTTTAGAACCACATGGTCAAGTGGAGGTCAAGGTGCAGCCACAGCATTAGAAGTCAGGCAGGCAAGTCCTCCCATGCGCTTGTAACTGAAAAGGTCCACGAGGAGAGCTTCTGGGATCCTGGTAATGCTCTGGGTGTTGGGGCTTTTGTATTCACATGCCAGGCATGTTCCATTTGTGAAAACTTTATGGTTTTCCACGCGCTTCTGTCTATATTTTTTTTCAAGTTTTTTTAATGCAACCACAAAATAGAGTTATTTCATGTCATTTCTTCTTTACCTAGTCTCCGTTCTCTTCAACAAATATTGATAAAAGAAATATTGATTCCACCTTTAGACCTTTGTCTGTGAAAACTGCTTCATGTTCCTGTTCCTTCCTTTCTTCGTAGTTCTTTTCCCATATATTAGTCAGGATAATTTAACCTATGGTTTAACCCAACATCTCTATGGCTGAACTTACTCCCACAAAGCCCTGTACAAGTCAGGAGAACTTCCTCCGTCTTGTCTCCATCTAGAAAGTACGACCCTTGAACATCACAGTAGCAGAAAAAGAGACATCTGGAGTGTTCTCCTGGTTTTTAAGAGCCAGGTCTGCAAGTGGTTTACACCACTTCTGCCTTCATCGGATGGCCAGAACCCAGTCATAGAACCCAGTCAAACTAACTGCAAGGGGGGCCAGAGAAAAGGGGCTGTCATTTGGCTTCTGGTCACATGTCTTTTTTTTTTTTGATTGGTCACATGTCTTAATGGCCTAGAAGAGCAGTTTCACACATCAACCCCACAATCTTTCCAGCGCTATTCCAGATATCTCTTAATCCTGCAAACCAGCTCTTAAACTCAAAACTGGTATCTTCAAACCTTTGTCTTCATCATAAAACCAAATGATGTATATAAACATCTTGCTTCATAGGGAAAGCAAGAAATTCCAGTGTTTGTCTCTAGTTGCGTTTGGGGTGGGAAAGGGAGACTTCTACTTACTATTTGATTATTTATTTAACCTCTCTAATTTTCCTTTGACATTCCATGGCACTTCTCCAATTTTACCCTTGATACTCCCATATGACCAATATGTTAAAAGAATCAGACTCATGTGATATAATAACAAATGGCTTGATCGTTTTTTCCTCCTACCTACCAATTCAAACCCATTCTGGGGGGCTAATTTTTCCCCTGCCCGCTAGATGAAATGTAAGGCAAGTTTCATGGGCTTATCATCAATCATCACCAATTAAAAAAAAAAAAAGTCTGTTAGCTACTTGTAGTTGTGAAAATGGCCTTGGTTCACTAATTAAAACATCTAGTCCTATGTAACAGTCACAAGATTCAACTCCCTTCAGAATTAAATCTTTTACCTGTCCCCCCAGACAGACATGCTTTGAGAAGGAAATAGGTGTGGTGAACTCTCTTTATTTCTTCATCCTGGGCTTCTATTCTCCTCCTCCATTCTAGGCTGCTTCCACCTCTTCTAGGCTTAGAGAGCAGGGAGAGGTGAGGGGTAGAAACATTCTTACTAGACAGACAGGTACTCTCACGAGTTGGTACACTATGAAGGTTAATTCCAGCAAGCCTGGAATACACCTGAGCTGTCTTACTCAGATAAGAAATATACATCAGCATGGCACTGAATCCTCGCCAAGGCACTGTTAATAGCCACTTTGTAACCATTTGTCCAAGTATTGGGCTGGTTTGTACCAGCTTGTCAACATTGTTTCATGATAACAGGGAAGTTGATGATTTGCGCCTAGTCTTAGTGAGACCCCCAAAAGTCTCAGCCATTGGAGCTGGTTGCATAGCAAAAATATGCCTCCATTACCAGAGGAGTATAAGAAATCCTGGTCAAGACTACTTTGGGCTCCCTGGTTCCTAAGCATTCTGTGTGCACAACGTGGTTCCTACAGTGGCCCTTATAAAGGAAGACAATAAGAGCTTGCTCCAGGTCTCTCCTGGCCCCTTGCTCTGACACAGCCTGTGGCTGAGATGTATGTCTTCGCTTTAATGCTGGTGCTATATTTTATCCTTTTCCTATAACAAACTATATATTTGTCAGCACTGACATTTGGTGACTTGGAGTCTTCTTTAGCAATTGTACCCTACCTGCCACCATCAGTGCAGTTGACACCAGTGCTTCCTAGGACTGGCAGTTGTAGATGACCAACTCTTTGTTTTGAGGAGCAACTTGTGGGTTCTTCAGAAACCGCCCCCCCTCCAATCCTGGTTTCTCCCATCAAATTGGATCCAAGAGTTCCCAACAGCACTCGGCTGGGTTCACCTTGCCCTCTAGGCAGTCTTCTTGATAGGTATGTAAGACAATCTTCCCCAGTCTTCTAATACCCTTGAGCAACATCCGGTCAAAAGGAAACATATATTCTTTACCCCAGTCAACTTGGGAGTGAAAGTCCCCTTCTCTGTAGCAACATCTTTTCACTCCTCTCTCAGCAAAGCAAAGCAACAGTAGTCTGCCTTTCTGCTTTCTCAGGTACAACTCAGACACCAGTCTATTAGGACACACATCAGATTCACTGGTGCTTCCATTGAAGAACTTCTCCTTAGGCTTGAGGTAAAAGAAAAATGCTCCACCTTTCCAAGCAAAAATCTTTTTTTAAATCTCTACTCAACCCTTTTAAATCCTTGATAACTGAGGGGATAAGAGACCCAAAACTGGCTTTGAACACTTCTTGAAAGTCCTCATGATGATCTCATACCTCACTTTGTAATATAAGTTAATATGATGGTCTTGAAAACCTCACCAAAAGTGATACCATAAACATATTATCTTAACATCCTGTTTCACTGATATAAGTGGAAAATCAAGGTTTTGAGCCCACACCTACCTGATTCCAAAATCCATGTTCTTTCTACTATGCCAGCAACTTTTACTTATGTCAAATTAAGGATTTAATGTCATTTAAGTTTATGCCATTTAGAATTTATTTAGTACTTTTTTGATAGTCTTTGTTTTGGTCCTAGAAAAAGATGTCTTTCCAAATGTGTGTTTGCACCACACCCTTCTGTTCTCATTGACTTTATTTTATTTATTTATTTATTTTTTACTTTTTACTTTACCAAGAGATAAAAAAAACCAAAGGAACCTCTTGGTTTCCCTTTTCTTGGTCAAGTGGAAAAATTTAATTAGCTCCTATGCTCAATAAATAGTGCAGTTTTAACCTTTGTCAAACAGTAGTCTTGTGGCATTCACTCTTAGAGAAATGGAGAGGTTTGGTGGAGTACAAAAATATAATTTTTTTTCTGAACAAATGCTTAGAAAAGGTGTTTGAAAGCTTTTGCTGCAGGTTACTGACTCTGAAGCCTGTGATTTCCAAATTTTCATTTCCAATTGAGCCAATATCAACAAATGTGCAAACCTCTCTGCATGCTGTGGGTGCATTGTGGGCAGTAAATACAGGGCTACCTGACTCTCTCTCACCTTGAGCTTTGGCCATGTGGTCGGCTGGTTAGAAGTCACTAGTGACCTGTCTTCCCACAGCTTAATTATTTCCCTCATTCATTCTGTCCATCTCTTCCCATAACTGTTCCACAGTGGAAACAACTCAAGAGACAGTTTTGGAGAGCCTGGGTGGCTCAGTTGGTTAAGTGACTACCTTTGGCTCAGGTCATGATCCTGGAGTCCCAAGATCAAGTTCTGCATCGGGCTCCCTGCTCAGCAGGGAGTCTGCTTCTCCCTCTGACCCTCCTCCCCCCCTCATGTTTTCTCTCTCTCATTCTCTCTCTCTCTCTCTCTCTCAAATAAGTAAATAAAATCTTTAAAAGAGAGAAAGAGAGACAATTTTGTACAAAACAGAACAGTTCCTCTTTTTTAAATACAAAATAATCAGTCTTCCCCAATTGCACTTACCCAAGTACATAGAAAGAGCCAGCAGCATCTCTACCTAGAAATAACTTTGTGAAAATGATCCACAAATATAAATCTCTCAAGCCAGATATAGTACCCTATGGCAGAACCACATGGGTTTCTGACCCTGAACTTTGACCCCCAAAGTCTTCAACTATGTGGTTTAAATAAGCACTTTCACATTAGCTACATCAATTTCAGGAAGACTTGAAATAGTTTTTTCTGTAGATTAAAAAAAATTTTTTTTGTTTTAGTAAGTCTGAAAGAAAGAAAGAAAGAAAGAAAGAAAGAAAGAAAGAAAGAAAGAAAGAAAGAAAGAAAGAAAGAAAGAAAGAACGAACGAAAGAAAGAAAGAAAGACAAAGTTAAAGAAAAGTTGAACACTTTCTCCCTACCCCACCTCTTAGGAAATCAAAGTCAGAAATGTGGCCATTTACTTTCCCTCCCATCTTTTTCATAATCATTTAAACATTTACAAGCACATATGCATCTGTACAAGGTCAATTCTTTCTTTCACAGATATTTTTAAATGACATCATGCTGTGCACATTACAACTGAATTTCTTTTCCCACTTAGATAGGTATTAATTGTATGATAAATCTGGCTGCAGATAACAGAGCTCCAAATTAAGAAGACAGAAGTTTCTTTCTGACTTCAGAGTCCCTAGGGAGATGGTCCAGGGACCTTCTGGAACTCTGCTGCACACAGTGAGCCAGGCATTCAAGCCTTTTCTATTTTGTTGCCCATCCTCCCCAAACAGTATCCTTCATCCCCATGGCCAGTAAGTTTGCCACATTCCAGGGAATAGGGTGGAGGAAAGAGGGGAAAAAAGGACATCCCCCACCCCCTTCCTCGACACAGAAGTTGGCCATCTCACACCCCCTCACTTCTCATTAACCAGGACCTGGTCACATGGCTGCACCTTGTTGCAAGGGAAGCTGGGAAATGTAGTCTTTCCCCTGGCAACTAGGTGCCCAGCTAAAAATCATGGAAAGGGGTAGACTTATTTGGAGGATGGAGGTAGTAGCTAGCAGCCTTTGCCCCAGATAGAGCTCTTACTGTAACACATGCTGCTCTGAATCATTTTTTTAAAATAACTACTCAATTTTCTAAAGCGTGGGTGTATCATAGTTTATCCAACTGCTCTCCTATTTCTGAAAATTTGTGTTATTTCTAGGTTTTTGTTGTTTTCCTTTGCCACACAAGCAAGAGTACTGGAATTTGAGAGGAGATTTACCAAATTTATTTAAAGAAATGAGTCACATTTGGATTCTCCTTGACTGACAGGTGGAGGGACTATCAAGTCTCTCTTCTTTTATATTAAATAACCGTGAAGAAAGATGAAAAAAAACTAATGTGAAAGGCCACAACACTCTCCTGTCTTCCCTTGTCTGCTGGGTGCTCATTATTCCTTCTCATCGAAAGGAGCTGCTGGCAATCTTGCAAACAGAACCAGACATATGTACTTAACCAGAAGGAGGCTGCCTTTAGGGAAGACAATGACCTTGCTTATTTTCTTCAGATAAGAAGAGATGGTGAACTATATTCTGAGAGGTATACCCCTCAGCTTAATTTACCCTTCAGAGCTGAAGGTTGGTCGCTATGGGATTCTTGGCAAGAAAATGACTTTGGGTTAGAAGAGGGATTCTCTGTAACCTGAATTCACAATCATCATGCAGTCTGGGGGGGGGGATTAAAAAGGAAAAGAAAAAGAGAGGGAAGGAGGGATGGAGAGAGAGGGGAGGAAGGGAACGAGGAGAGCTGTGCTGCAAGGTGCAGGCACCGGAAGTGTGTTTGGGCCGAAGGGCCTCTGTCGGTTAAGTCTCTTCGGTTGTAAGAACAGAAAATACGTCAAGTTGGCCTAAGGGGAGGAGGAAGCCTTTCTAAAGATCTAGGAGTATCTCAGAAGGCAAAAGGGAGGTGGAGGCAGGAAAGGGGGGAAGCCCAAAAGAAGAAAGCTCTCTGGAAATCTGTTCCTCTTTTCCATCTGAACACCTGCTTTTGATGCTTCTCTGCGCATGTGTAAGCAGAAGATCACGTCCCAGCTCCCAAGATTCGGTCCTCTCCCAGCAAAAGACCAGCCCAAACTGACTGGATCATAGTCTCAATTCCAAGTCCCCAGGAGAAAACATCTGGATGGTTCAACTTGGGTCAGGTGCCCACCCTTGGTCCAATCAACTGTGTCCAGAGAGGCGGAGTCACATAGCGCAAACCTGGCTGTCAGACCCCCATCCCTGGGAGGAAAGGTGTAGTTCTCCCAGAAAGCTCGTGATTGGGAACTGGGAAGACAGCCAAGTACCTAATCGAGTTAAAGAAAAAACCAAGTACCTACTCAAGTCTCTTAAAAAAGAAAGGATAAGATATTCTACCTCAAATAAAATAAGATGGTCATCTCTGGATAAATGTTTCCTGGATTAAAGATTCGGATTACACAATTAAGGCTTTTAATTATAATGGATGCAGCAGTTCTCATTGACAATATGTGCAAATCTTAGCATTCAAGCCAATAAATCAGAAAGGGATCATTAATTATTGTGCAATCATCTGAACACGACCCTAGCCCGCAGGGAGGGAGGTCTGGGGTTTTCACGCCACACTCAGACCCACCCACTATCAAGAAAGTCATTTCAATCTTAGACATAAATGGCCTACCTGCTCCTAAGAAGGTATAAGCCAGGACAAAAAAAAAGCTCCAGAAATGAGAGAGAAGTTAAATTTAAGAACGGTACTCCCCACATACAGCATGGAGGTGAACTGGTTGGAACAGAGAAATAAAATGTTCTCCAGTATTCACAGGATACACTTTGTGGCTACTCCCATAGATCCATCCACATGCCTCTTTCCCAGCCCTTCCGGTCCCCAGTATTCTGATCTTTCCCCTGCAGGCCCCTGACCAACCAGTCAAGCCGTTCACCACTGCCTAGAGTCCATTCATATTCTTACCTTGAACCACTTCTCCCATAAAAGTATACAACTATATGCACCACTCAAAATTCTGCCCTTTGAGAGCGTTTAGGTCTTTATCAGTTATACTAATCTCTGTCATTCCCCCCACCCAGGATGCTATATTTTTTCTTTATTCACAATTGTTTATCTGTGAAGCAGCAACTATTTTAATTATTTAGCATGGTTCTGTGGGTTAACAGGGGCTTAAATGGATCGTTCTTCTGTTGGTCTTGCTTGGAGTCTCTCATGCAGATGCAGTCCGATGGCAACTGGGACTAGAATGTCTAAGATAGCTACACTCACATGGCTGGCCCCTTGGCAGAGATGGCGGGTGGGCTGAAGCCTCTCTTTCCACGTAGTCTCATCATGTAGCTACCTAGAGCTTCTCCATATGGCAGCTGGATCCCAAGAGCAAGCATTGCAAGACAAACCCCTTTGTGCAAACTTTTTTTTTTTTTTTGGTCTCCAAGGCAAAACTAGATTCAAGGTCATTCACAAAAGCGTAGATCCTGGGGTGCCTGGGAGACTCAGTTGGTTAAACATCCAACTCTTGATTTCAGCTCAGGCCATGATCTCAAGGCTAATTCAGGTTCCATGCCCAGGACAGAGTCTGCTTGAGATTCTCTCTCTCCCTTTCCCTCTGCCCCTCCCCCAGCTCCCACTCTAAATAAAGAAGTCAGTAAATCTTTTTTTTAATTCTTTTTTTTTTAAAGAATTTATTTATTTGGCAGAGAGAGCACAAGCAGAGGGAGAGAGAGGGAGAAGCAGGTTCCCTGCTGAGCAAGGAGCCCAACGTGGGACTCAATTCCAGGACCCTGGGATCATGACCTGGGCCGAAGTCAGCCGCTTAACCGACTGAGCCACCCAGGCGTCCCAGTAAAATCTTTTTTAAAAAATAAAAATAAAAAGGAGTAGATCCTGCAAGGAACCAGTGAAGGACAAAGCAGCAAGAAATGAGAAAGCAGAGTCCCCTAACGGGAACTGAGGAGAACCACTTTTTATAGGCAAGCCGAAGAAGTCAAACAAAATAAAGCTGCAGGACTCACCCATTTCCCCAACTCCCATCATCCACTTGTGCAAACTCTTATCAAGCCTTTGCTTGTCCTATGCCTACTCATATCCATTTTCCCAAGTTCAGAGTCAATGTTGGAGGGGACTACACAAAGGTGTAAATATTGGGAGGCATAGTACATTGAAGGTCACCAAAGTCACTGCCTACTTGGTCATTAGGAGGAGAGCAGTTCCAAAGGCTTCCACTTGGCTTTTTCTACTGCAGTATCCCTTAGCTTAGAGGCCAAGGAACAAATACGGCATTTCTGCAAACTACCAAGGATATCTGTTCTAGGAAAATGGCCCATGGATGAGCCCATGGACTCAGTGTACACTGTAAGTTGGACCTAGACTTTCTAAGAGGGAGGGGCCCCAGGTATTAATGTCAATTCAGACTCTCTTGCCAACAGTCTTTGAAATGTTTGGGTATCCCCCCTTATCCAGTGTACAGCTGACTGAGTAAACCACTGGAAGCCCCTTGGGGGATTATTACCAGGAGGAATTATCATCATATTCACTTGCCATGGTGTTGCAGAGTTCTTCCTCCTGATGACTCTGCCTCTCCTTCAGTAAACAGGTTTCAAGTCCAAAATTGGCTCAGGTCTGGAAACTGGACAGGAGACATCATGAATTTTTATAGGAGTAGTTCCCTCAAACTCTTCAATATCTTTTGATTGTATGGACGGAGCAATCCTTTTTGGCTGCCCCTATATCACACCTGTAGGTACACTGCATTTTATTAACCATCTCCCTAGCTCTCCGTGGGTTGAGGCTTCTGTCTGCCACGTTGACCTTGCCATTAGTTATGATGATTGTGTCCCCTTTGCTTCTGACAGCAAAGTGCCAGCACCTGGATCCTATCAGCTCCATTGCTATCACCAGACTCAGTGCTATAACAGCACCTGCTGCCGGCCGTGGCCTTCAGAACACCACCACCAGCAACCTTCTCAATGACGCCAATGCCCTTCTTACTAGCTCATTCCTTTCTTTTGTGAAATGGATAATGCTTCTGGCTTTCCCATGGAACATAGTTCATTGTTGGGGATTTCTGTTTTGTTTCATTTTGTTTTGTTTTATCCTTACTTAGCATATTCTATCTAGCACACTCACTTCTCTGGCCCTTTGATCCCTTCTAATGTCTGCTACACACTTGTGGCATTTCTCCTTCACTTAGCATAGACCATCACTTTCCTCAAGCTTCTAAGAAAATGTGCCAACAGCATATTAGCATCATTTCCCAAGGGTCTTTCCAAGGTGTCAAGTCATGTGTTCTGTGAGAGTGTTTCCAAATCAATGAACTCTTCTGTAGCCAACTTTGTATTTGCCCTTCCCCCTCACCGTCCCCTCGACCCAGCAGAGCACTCAGCTCTTCCAGCTCGGGATACCACAGATCGGCAAGGCTTTGCTGATCCCTTTCCTCCTGTAGCAGGCCCAGCACTTCTCTGGCCAGGTTCGACTGTGACTCAACTCCAGTTGTTGGTCTAGAGAGGAGATAGAGATAGATCCTGGAGGCGGCTAGGATGAGTACCTCTGCCTTGTGTCGAGAAACAAGTGACCTAGCCTTTAAGAGTGAGGACTAAGACCATTTCTACAGGCCTAGAGAGTTCAGGGGACTCTAGGAATTAATATTTTTATTTACATTAACCCAGGTGACGCCATGCCAAGTCTCAGAGTTCCACACCTTTCTCATCGGGACCCTGACCTTGAGCTAGCGGACTTGTCAGTTTTGAGAATTTAACCTCTTCTGGAGCTCCATCACCCCTATAATTAAGTCCTAGACCTGATGTTGAGCATTTTCTGCCCTTTGGCTGTGGGAAATGAGAGTCTCTTTATATGTTGTCAAGGAGGCCCTCTGCTTTTTACACTTCACCTTAAATTGGTGATTAATCACCCTCAGCCTTTCATTTTCTCAATACCTTGATGTCCCTAGCCAAACACCATGTGATTTCATCATCCTAAAAATGTTTCCTCTCCCTGACCTCTCAAGTACTGAAATATGGCATCTGCTGGTGAATTTCCTTCTGCCAATACCCCATCTCAGTTCACCACATTTTAGCAATTGCACCATACTACATACCAGGATGCCACTTGATTGGTGGCATCATCTCCCAGATCTTATTTTCTAGGACTACACCTGGCACCAACCTTCATATGTGAGCTCCATGGAAACAGACTCTGAGATGGAAGTTTATCGGGGTGTCCTATTGGGCACAACTGCTGAAAGCAAGTGAGGGAAGCAGGATGGGGCAGAGGGGAGTGTCGAACTATGATGCAGCAGCAACCAAAGTCTAAGCTGATCCCATGGGGAGCTCTAAAACTGGAATGGCTCTTCAGAGTTATCCCAGATTGAGGCAAGGTGATCGGGCACCACATCAACCTATCCGTGGAGCAAGGCAGCTTCCCTTATCCAAGGACAGTTTCCAAGGGAGGACCTTGCTATGAGCCGCCCAGCAGGCAACATGCCTGCCCTCTGGGGGAATGAGTGCCTGAATCCTCTGGATGGGAGCTAGAAGACACATCTCTGCATCCACCCTATAGACCATGCACTTAGTCATCATAATGAGATATTAGGAAATTATAACATGTTTCCAGTACCACATAAAGACCCTGCCAATATAAAATAATGGCAGAACAGTGAAAAAGAACAGACATCAAAAGCCTGAAAACCTCAAAATCCTACAAACCATGATGAGTGAGAGAAACAAATTAAAAAGTGGATCCAGCCCAGGGCCACTGACCAGGCTCTGGTTTAAATCATCTTGAACTTGAAAAACAGGTCCCATGCCCGGACCCAAACTCTGCTAGTTTATCCTGCCATCTAAGTTGCTCTCGGAAAATTACTGCTACCCTGGGAAGGTATAAGAAATAAGAGTGAGAATGAGGATATGGATATGGATAGAAACAATAAAACACTGACATCAATAGTGTAATTGCAAGAATAAGGCCTGCAATCTTTGCAATATTCCACATGTTTTATCTCCTTCTTGGGGTGTTTAGAACATTTAAGAGACTCTGATACATTGGATTCATGAAAATTAACTGCTTAAAATAGTTTCATCAAATACATGTCTAAATTTGGGAGGGAAAATATGGTGTCAAACTCCTAAATTTTTTTTTTAGATTTTATTTATTTATTTATTTGAGAGAGAGAGAGCATGGCGGGGGAGGTCAGAGGGAGAAGCAGACTCCCGCCGAGCAGGGAGCCCGACGCGGGACTCGATCCCACGACTCCAGGATCACAACCCGAGCCGAAGGCAGCCACTCAACCAACTGAGCCACCCAGGCACCCTCAAACTCCCAAATTTTGACTGCTTAGTCATGTTAAGTAGCATGAAAATATTTGAGGAGTATTAATTATTGAATAAGAAATGTCTATTGTTCAGAAAGTCCAAAAAGTTAAGAAATGAGCATCAGTAAAAAGATAGATAGTCGTGAGGATTCCTCTCCAAGCAAAAAAGCCCTCCAGACGATAAATCCTAGAATCAATAGAAAGACTACCCCCAGTATGAAATTGCTTTACCCCAGGCTTGGCACAGAATACATACTTGGTATAGGTGAGTATTGTTTTAACCATAAAATCCCCCATATTCAAAAGACAGTACCAAACAAGAGACATTTCAAAGCCAAATATCAGTACTTGGGTATTGACCACAGCTTCTACCTGTTTAGATCCACCATGTCCCATTCACCAGGCAATTGTGGGCTGACTGTAATGCAAACATTTATGAAATGTTCTTGATTGGCCAGGATCTAGGAGGCACTCTTGATCTGGTTCTCAATCAACTCCTTCCAGCCTATGTTCTTCCAGGAAGGCAGCAGATAGAGCATGTTCCAGGAAGTGTCAGCTAGACTTGGTAATTATTTGAGACTTTATCCAAAGTCCTTTGCACAGAAAAGGCTGCTCGACTTCCAGGGTGTAAGGAAACCAGAAAAATCCAAACAAATTCAGATTTACTTGTATATGATGCAATAAACAGAAAACACTATAAGATTTACATTTCAGAGAAGCCAAGAACAAGGCAAAGAATCAGATTTTTAAAATCAATCCCTTCCCAAGTGTGTTTTTAAGTACTCAGGCTTCCAAAATTCATGCTGTACATTCAAAATAACTCTCCTGGAAGTATTAAAACAAACTCCAATGAGTTTATTTCCTTTTCTTTGTAAAGCGTTTAAGCTCTGCACCTGCAGTGGGAGATCTCTGTCCCTGGACTAATAACCTCTCTTGGAAGTTTTTAAGCCTCAAATAAAATCTAGATGTGAGGGCTTCCTGGTCTGATTCAAAGCCACTTTAATGTTGAAAAGAAGTGCACGCACAATGTCCACTCTGTTCTCATGGATTTGTTTGTGTTTGGGGTTTTTTGTTTGTTTTTTCAGATTCTTGATTTCCTTTTCATTTTATGTTGAGTTAGTATTTACTTTTCAAATCACTTTCCTGAGCCAGCTTGTCAGCCCACATCAGCCAAATTGGCCTAGGGCCGCCCTGGCGAGAGAGTGGCTGGTGGCCGTTACCACACCTGACCACCATCCTTCAGCATGTCCTCCTTCCCTACAGAGCCACAAAACATGGAGACCTTCCCCTGGACAAAGGATGTTCTTGTCCTCCAGGGTCACTTTCCATGAGGTGCTGTGAAAGAGAAGGAAAAACATCTCTGATGTCACCAGGGCCCCCACTGCCACTACCTGGCCATGTGACCTTCGTCAAGTCACCTCCCTTTTCTATGTCTGGGTCCTCCTTGGTAAAATAAGGGTGCAGAATTGGATATGTAATAAGAAGTCTGACTCATTTATTATCAGCACTCGGAACTGACACCTTTCACTTCCCCTTCCACCTTCCCCTTCTGGCCCACATTTGGGAAAGCTGGAAAAAAAAAGGGCCAGCTGTTCCCTCAGGGCAGTTTTAGGTCACACAAGCCTCTGCCAGCAGGAATCCTCACCACAGTCCCATTCCCTAAGCACACAAAAAGCCCCAAGATAGTCTCCTTTCCCTCCTTTCTTAAGCCATTTTTGGGCCTGCCTGGGATCTACTCCACCCTCCCCAGAAAGACTCATTCCATGAAAATAAACATTTTCATACCCTCTTGACATGCGACTTGTCAGTCTTGACAGGCAGCATAGTCAGGCTTGACATCTGAGCCAAATTTGGGGGTGAAGGCCATCCAGTTTCTCTAAGGTGGTCACAGCAGACAATCTCTGAGAGCTTCTTCCAAAGCAGCGCTGTCTGGGAAAAATGCCATGGGAGCTGCACATGGGAATGTAGAGTTTCTAGTAGCCACTTTAAAAAAGTAAAAAGATGAAATTGATTTTATTTTTTTAAGATTTTATTTATTCATTTGAGACACAGAGACACAGAGAGAGAGAAAGCATGAGCAGGGGGAGAGGCAGAGGGAGAGGGAGAGGCAGGTTCCCTGCTGAGCCAGGAGCCCGATGTGGGACTCGATCCCAGGATCCTGAGATCATGACCTGAGCCAAAGGTAGACTCTTAACCATCTGAGCCACCCAGGCACCCCTGAAATCAATTTTAATAATGTAGTTTATTTAACCCAATATATGCAAAATATGATCATTTCCACACGTCATCAGTAAAAAAAAATGTTAAGGAGATCTTTTACGATTATTCTTTTCCATATGAAGTCTTCAGAATCTGATGAGTATTTTGCACCACAGCATGTCACAGCGGGGACTTGCCACATTTCAAGTTCCCAAAACCCCCATGGGGCTAGTGGCTACTATGTTGGAAGGTGTGATTCTAAGAGATCCCAATGAAAGCTCTAGATTCCCGACACTATTGTTGTTTATAAAAAGTATCACCAAACTCGGGGCGCCTGGGTGACTCAGTCGTTAAGCGTCTGCCTTCAGCTTAGGTCATGATTCCAGGGTCCTGGGATCGAGCCCCATATCAGGCTCCCCACTGGGTGGGGAGCCTGCTTCTCCCTCTCCCTCTGCCTGCCGTTCCCCCTACTTGTGCTCTCTCTCTCTCTCTCTGTCAAATAAATAAATAAAATCTTTAAAAAAAAAGTATTACCAAATTCATCAAAACTCAGATGCCATCAACTATGAGATACATTATTTCATACATCATTTAAAAAGTTGTCATTATAAATGCCATAAATTGTCAGATGAATTCAAAATTCAGAAAAGTTTAACTGTGAAAAAAGTGTATACCTTAGAAATGATTTTTTAAAAATCTATATATACATATAAGTCATTTACCCTAAAAGGCCCAACTCCAGGGAAATCTGCAAGGTGAGAAAAATCAATGTCTTTGGTGCTATCACCCATTTCCTACAAGATTCTGTCTCTTTCTTTTGACCCTCTCTACTTAATTCCTGTCAATCCTTGCTTTAATTATCATTAAGTGATGATGGAGTTCTCATTGATAAGCACTTATTGTATTATAGGAATCCTTGATATGCACTTGTATTTTCAAGGAGCGCTTCTAAAATGAGACATTTATTGAGCACTATACTAGGCAGTGAGCTCATCTAATCCAACAACCCTATGAGTTAAGCATTCTCTTCATTTCAAAAAAAAAAAAAAAAGTCAGACTCAGAGAAGCTAAGTAACTTGCCCAAGGTCAGTGTCTGAACAGCAAGTTCAGCTTTCAAATCTAGATCTGTCCGACTTAAGAGGAGGTGTTTTCTCTATAACCAAAAGAAGGAGGTGGAACAGGCAGGATGACAGGTAGGGCCCCAGAAGCCCTTTCCTAATGAGACCACCCCCCCCCTTCACAAATCCCTAAGGATAGAACTGCCAGTGGCCTCCTCCTCAGAAACATGAAATGTCAGCTCTGGCCACAGTATTTGGCCACCCGTGGTGATTCAGCAGGTTTTCTTTGCAAGACCGCAAGGAGCACTTGGAATCGACAAACCCCTGAAAACATGCAGCAACCTGAGCTCCAGGGAAATGCCTCAGTGAGCAGATACAAGTGCACAGAAAAAGAAAGGGCTTCATGTGCATTTTTGGAGGTGAGGCTCTGCACAGCTGAGTGGTCATGGCCCATCACTCATGACATGATGGCAACACAGCTGCTGTTCTCAGGAGCCTGGCAGCCTGGCAGAGCCTGGCTGGGCAGACATGACTTGCTTTTCTTCTCCATGGGCTTGGCAGAGGCAGCCAGAAGACCCCACTCAGGTCGCAGAGCTGCCCAGCAAACCAGCAGCCAGAATTCCGACCAGGCTCAGAGAGCCGAAATGTGAGAAGGAGGGATTCTTCAAGATAACCAGCGTAAGTGAGGCTTCCAAACACACAGAAACAAAGCCTTCAGAATCCATAACATCCTGTTTTCACAGTGGGCCCTCAACTAAGTCTGTCGGCTAGAGGTGTGGCTGGGAATCAAGACCACTCTTGAGCACTAGCCTCACTGACAAACCGTGACTGTTAGGGAGGAAGGAAATAAGAAAAGAGCAGTTGGACGTGCTCGTTGAGAAGTAAGACAGTGCAAAAAAAGTAGACGGGGCTCTATCGATGATGGGGATGAGACGCAGGCCATCTGCTGAAAGCATTTCTCGGCCACTTTGAACTGGGAGTCAGGCACTCAGTAAGTACTTATTGAGTGAATCATTTTATTTTCACAAGTTGGTGATGAAAACCTCTTCATCCTAGTTTTACAGTTGAAAAACAGAGTCAAAACAACTAAAAGCTTCACAGCGAATTAGTGACAGAGCCAAGATTGGAACCTAGATCTTGAGGACCAAAACCCGTGCTCCGAAATATCAAAGAGCAGTTAGGAAGCTTTGACTGAAGGTCTCAGAAGGCCCAACGCAAACAGGCTTAAACAACGAGAAAATCCCATGACATAACAGGAAGTGCAAAGGTGTTGGGAGCTCTGGGATGGAGCATCACCATTGTTGTGTGTCACCAAGGACACAGCTTCTCCAACCTTCTCTCTTTGACCTGGCACCTTCAGTGTGTGGCTTGCCCTCTTGGGCCGTTGACTCTCCTGATAGTCCTAGGATGGGTACCACAGGTGCTGGCATCACTTGCAGACAACAACATCCAAAAGTAGCACAGAGAATCCTGTCCTGCAAAGCTTGCTGAGGATAAGGGGAAAGGTCCTGAAAACAGCCCCAGCAAACTTCTCCACTCCTCTTACTGGCCAGGATTGAATCTCTGGGCCATCCCTAATCTAAACGTGGAGTAAGAGAGATGAGATGACCATAATTATCTTAGGCAAATCAATATTCATCCCCAGGGGTTGAGAAAGGACCACAGCCTCTCCTCCAGGACATAAATATGCAGAGGATGGTGAACAATTGAGGTTTCGTTAGTGTTCTAGTTATTATCGCTAGTTAGGAAATGTCCTTAGACTGAAACCAACATGTTAACAAATGTTTTACCATTCCACCCTGAGGAAACTCTGGCTAACCTGACTGATTTATGAGCTTCTTTTGCAGAAGTTGACCGACCACCAATAAGTTTAGTTAAGACTGGATCAAACGGGGAAGAATTCTTGCAATTGCACAGAAGGGACAAAGAGTGAACAAAAGTAACCTCTGTGACAACGCACCTTGGGATGCCCCCCCACCCCGTCCCGTCCCATCCCGTCCAGTCCCGTCATGCTTATGTTGCCATTTAGTGAGCAGGTGTTCCACAATGAGATAAAATTCGGGACTGTGAAAGCTCAGAAAGGAGGACCCCCTACCTTTGTCCCTATATCCAATCAGCATGTTGCATTCAGCCCACATCCCCCATGACATCCTGACCGTTGCCCTTAAATAGTGCAACCCCAACACTTGGAGAGGTGGTTTTGAGGCCTGCCTCCCCTCTCCTCATTTGGCTGGCTCTCAAATTAACCCTTTCCTTGCTGCATACTCAGGGTCTCATGATTTGGCTTTGCTGCACTTTGGGCATACAAACTTGGGTTTGGTTATAAAACTTAGTGGCATAAAGCAACAATGATTTAATTATTCTTACAGATAATTAGGAAAGGCCACAGTAGGGATAGTTTGTATGTTTCACGATGTCAGAGGCTTCAGATGGGACAATTAGAATGGTTCCAGGGCTGGAATAATTATCCAGAGGCTTCTTCACTTGCATGTCTGGTGCCTGGGTGGGAATGACTCAAAGGCTGAGCTCAACTGGGGTGATTAACCGGAGTTCCTACACACAGCCTTACGGTGTGGCTTGGGTTCCCAGACAGCATGGCAGCCTCATGGTAGTCAGACTCCTTACACGGCTTCCCTGGGCTCCCAGTGTCAGTGAACAAGGAAGAAACTGTATGACCTTATATGACTCAGCCTAGGAAGTCATATAACATAACTTCTACACTACTTTTTTGGTTGACTCAGTCATAAACCCACCCAGATTCAGGGGAAATTACAAAGACCTTATCTCTCAATGAAAGGAATATCGAAAAATTTGTAGCAATTTTTTCAAACCACCATTGTTAACAAGGAAGGCAGAGACAAACAACAGATCAGAATCATTTCAAATCAGAAATGAACTACATTTTCAGAAAACAATCACGGAAGAATCACACCTTTAGAAAACTATCAATGTCTTGCAAACTTTTCCTCTAGTTGATTCTCCATTTAGCATTGTGGCTGTACGATGGACCACCTGCCCATTGATTTCATCTATAATTTAGCAATCAGTAAGCCTGGTACTTTCCAAAACATATGACCAACACATTCTCTGCTCCCTAGGAGTTATAAAGTTTAATGAGAAAAAATGGGTTGGTTTACAGTTCCTTTTCTTTAGTTTTTGCTATTGGTTGGCCCTTCTTTCTGCATGATGCCCAGCTAGTTCTGTCACTCATGTGAAATGGACCCTTATACTCTGTTTGCTCTGGCATAGCCATCTGTAAAATGGAGCTAGCCATCCCGGGAGGAGCAAGTCTTGTGACTCCTTTTCTCTATTCACAACAGACTTGCAGGCCCTTGGAGACTGTGCTGTTTAAATGCAAAATGTTGTGACTATCATTTCATTATCGGAAAAGCTAAACAGGATGAGGATGCTTTTGTTGCCATGTTGCTAGGTTACTGACAGACCTCTCTGCCTGTGTGAGATGTGGAGCCTTGCTACAGCTTTGCACCAGGGCAGCCTTTCTCGGGCTGAGATGAAGGTGGGAGACAGAGGTGGCTGACTGGGAGTCAAATCGCTGTGGTCACCACTGCGAAGGGAGGATCCTTAGCTTTCAGGTACCATGGCTGGATTTCCTTGCTCTTTGAATCCAACAACTCAGCTTGGAGTATGAATGCTGGAGATGGCTCAATCCCCAACTGATGGGCTTAATCCTTACCAAGTTCAGATTGCTTCTCTAAAGAGGCAAAGTCCAGACCTACTTTATCTTCCAGGGAGTGAGGGGTGAGATAATCAAATGTGACAAGCAGGCGATACTATCTGGAACACCTGTCATATTCTCAAGGCATGACGTCGCCCTTCTGACACATTCGTCCACAATTTTTTTAAGGGGGGGAGTAGGAAATTTCATATCATTAATACTGTACCATTAAAAATACTCTTTCCGGGGCTGAGTAATCTCCTCTTGGCAGTCCCAAGGTGGATGCTATTGTAAATGTCTAAAGGAAGATAAGCTCCCCAGATACGACATTTAGATACGGTGACAAGTAACTACACACGCACACAAAAGAAGGAGCTCTCGCCCAGCGTACCTCCAGGTAAGTACTATTTATTGAATATACTCTACTGCTAAAGAAAACGTCCCAGCAGCTCTATCCTGGTGAGCCTTTGTCTCTTTAATAATGATTTAAACCCGGCAACAGCAGCATCCCGACTCTCAAAAACCCAGGGATATTTTCTCCCTGGCCATGTAACCGTGAAGAATAATTTTAGAAAATTCTGAAATGATCTCATCAATGGGGATGTGATATTCAGTATTCAGCTGAAGTCCTCTACCCATCTGTTTCCTTCTAGAGAAACATGGGAGAAAAAAACAAGGAAACAAATAAAGTTGTTACAAATGAACAGGGGGAAGGGAGGAAGGACAGAGAAAGAGAAAGAGAAAGTAAAAAGGAGACAGATGGAAATCAAGCTGTGGGAGAATTTTGCCTGGACAAGGCAGGAGAATGGATGTCAGTTGCCCCGGGAAAACCACAAAGTTCCCTCGATTGTCACCAAGGCTTACTGGGGTGCCTCTTCTATGCCCCGCCTGTTACAGGTGCTAGGGAGCAGCACAGAGCCCTGACCACGGCCTGGCAGGGGAAACTCGTAAGCCCACGAATAAATGCACATTTCGAGATGGCGGTGGGAGCCGTGAAGGAAACTGGCAAGATGCTATGAGCATATGGAACTGTGAGATATAACTTAGCTGGGCAGGTCTTGGAAGGCCAACCAGAGTTGATGACATTTGCTCTTGAGGAAATGTGAGAGCCAGTGGTGGGTGTATGAGAAAGACGTGGGCCAGCAGAGCTCATGGTGTGCACTGGGACCTGACCCCTGACGGTGACCAGAAAATAAAGTGGAGCCTGTCCACTTTCACCATTGCATCTGGACTGAGAAATCCCTGATAAGCTGTAACCCGTGGCGCTCGCTCTGCCCCTCCTTCCCTTTGCCAGGGCCCCTGAGGGAACAGTGGTTCTGTTGGCAGGATGATTAGTTTACAAGACCTCCTTCTTACATCTGGAATGAAGTCAAAGAAAATTGTCTGTTGGGTTTTATAATTTGGTGGATGATTCTCTCTTTCAGTCGTGTCACTTTTTCATAGCATTTCCATCATTTTTTTATCCACATGAAGTGCCCCTCCCTTGGTGTGTAATTAAATGCTTCCCAGAATCTGGCTACAAAGGAGGCTTTGCAGTAAGCTGTCTTCCACAATGAAATGCAAGAGGATGTCAATGCGTACAAACAAGGTGAATTTATGTTGTATCATCCTTAAAAAAGAAAAGAACGGTTTCGGAGACTGGGAGAAAACCACTGATTTCTCTTGATGTTGAAAGAGTTACTTAAGTTGCTCACCTCACAGAAACCTCTAATAGCACTCTATCAATTAGTGCGTTAAGCTAAAATCATAGAAACTTTGTGGGGAAAACCTAATATTGTCTCTCAATCTCTGGAATCATTTTTCTTAATGCAGCCTGGTCACAATTTCCAGATGCCGGTAGCCCAGACAGAGATGGGACGCAACATCCACAGGAACTGGCTCCATTCATTCAGAGTCACATCTGCCATCCTGCAATAAACATTCTATATGCAAATTGCCTCAAGTAACTCTCCAGAAGCTGACAAGTTTCTTATGCTGTATCTTAACACCAAAAGAAATTGAAAACATTTTTATGGCTTATGTCCATAATACATTCCTTCAGTGTGTGCTGTGTTTTTATCTGCCAATATATTAAGCTCTTTTTTAGTGCTTGCTTATGCATCACCAGTTCATTTTTTGTGAAATGAAAGAAAAAAGAACTTTCAAAAATATTTGTCCAAATGAGAGTTATTAATGGCCACCACCAAAGAGGGTTCTAGTTTCCATTGTTCTTGAAATTGAATTGTTTTGAAAGCAGTAGGAAAGTTGTGCTGGTTAAAACCATTTATGGTGTAGAAATTAAGCCCCATTTGTCTAGAGATGAAAGGTCCTGGGTACCTGAAGCTCTACTCTGAGTTATTCTGTCCTGACCATAAAGCTTTGGCCACTTGGTCTCAAAAAAATTTCCATCTGTGGTTTATAGTCTAATTAAGGAGACCAGCAAAGCCACTGTCCTTCTGTTTTCTTTTTAACCATGAGATGAAGGGGCGCCTGGGTGGCTCAGTTGGTTAAGCGACTGCCTTCGGCTCAGGTCATGATCCTGGAGTCCCGGGATCGGGTCCCGCATCAGGCTCCCTGCTCAGCGGGGAGGCTGCTTCTCCCTCTGACCCTCTTCCCTCTTGTGCTCTCTATCTCTCATTCTTTCTCTCTCAAATAAATAACCATGAGATGAAGATGATTGTGGGGTTTTTTGTGGGTTCTGAGGGGGCACTGGATGTTTGGTCATGCTCTTAGGAACCTCATTTTCTTCCTAATCCTGTTGCTATTCAGAGTTTGGCAGATACCTTCAAAGCTGCACCGTTTCCTTTGTTTCACTTCTCTGGAGCTTTGCAAAATGGTAACAGTGTTCAAGGCTCCATGCCTCCAACAGGAGGCCCACCTCTTCCTATTGGGGCCTCACAGCGCACCCCTGCTTTGGAAATGCAACAATGGCAAGATTTCAGTAAAAAAAAATATTTAAATAAATTGTTTGAGCATATAGAGAGATAGATCATATAATTATAAGGAAGAGAAAAATTCTTAATCTATAAAAGTCTCACAGATACATTAATAAAAGAGAGGCACACTGACAGAATAACAGGCAAAAGATCTGAAAGGAAAAATGACAAAAGAAGAAATGCAAATGGGGTAGATAGATATTTAATGTCGTTAAGAATTTTAAAAAAATGCAAGAGGAAAAAAACACTGAAAAATATTTTCTCCTATCATACTGATAGAAAATCTTTTCTTCCCAATCTCTCTTTCTCTCTCTTTTAAGATGATACGCTAGTTCAGTCAAAAGGGACTTTTTACACACTAATAAGTAAATCCATTGAGACAGCATCAACAGAGGGACAATTGGGCAGCATGTATCAAAAGCTTTAGCATGTGTTGAGACACTTAGGCCTATTATCTGCCATTCTAAGAATTAATCCAAGGAACTAAGAGATGCGCAAAAACAAAACAAAGGAAAACTTTACAAATGAGTGTATTTCTCATAGTACTATTCAAAATAGAAAAACTTTAAAAATATCCCAAACATCAAAAGTAGAGAAAAATTGAACTGTAGTGTACCCATGTGATAAATATCATACAATCATCAAGGATCATGTTTTGAAGAATATTTAAAAACACAAGCTAAAAAAAATTTTTAAGTCAAATAAAAACTATATACATTGTATGCTACCTAACTTTTTTTTAAGATTTTATTTATTTATTTGACAGAGAGAGACACAGCAAGAGAGGGAACACAGCAGGGGGAGTGGGAGAGGGAGAAGCAGACTTCCCACGGAGCAGGGAACCCGATGCAGGGCTGGATCCCAGGACCCTGGGATCATGACCTGAGCTGAAGGCAGACACTTAACGACTGAGCCACCCAGGCGCCCCTGTATGCTACCTAACTTTTAGCCTATTTTCTGAGTGGTAGAATATTGCGTGATACTTGATATTCTAGCTCTTCTGAATTTTTCAAATTTTCACAATGATCTTTTACTCCCAAGAGAAAAAAATATATGTTATTAGTAAAATAGGCACAAAATGAGAATTAGGAAGAGGCCAGAGCAGGTCCCATGGTAGTGTGCCCAGCTCCCTCTCTAGACGATTGAAATTTAAACAGTTGCTCTATATTCTGAGTCCTGGGGGTCTGCTGTGCTGCTAATGGTTATGGCCGGGCCATGACTTTGTAAGATAACCAGGGGCTCGAGGAGATAGTTCTGACAAAGGGGTTTTAAGAGAAGGAGAAAAAATTCACCACCATTATAAAAACTCTAGACTGGAAGCAACCGAAATGTCCCTCAGTAGGTGAATGGATAAACAAACTGTGGTACATCCAGACAATGTAATAGTATTCAGCAATAAAAAGAAGTGAACTATCCAAGTGACTTGGAGAAACCTTAAATGCATATTACTAAGTGAAAGAAGCAAATCTGAAAAGGCTATATACTGTATGATTCCAATAATAAGACATTCTGGTAAAAACATCAGCAGCTGCCAGGGGTTGACAGGGGGTGGGAAGGATCAACAAGAGGCGCAGAGAGGACTTTTTGAGCAGTGAAAATACTCTGTATACTATAGTAATGGTTACATGTCATTATACCTTTGTATGCCAAGACTTAATGTATACTATATACTTTGGGTAATTATGATGTGTCAGTGTAGACTCATCAGTTGTAACAAATGTACCATTCTGGTGGGGAATATTGATAGTGGGGGAGGCTATGCATGTGTGGAAGAAAGGGTTATATGCGAAATCTCTGTACCTTCCCCCTCGATTTCACTGTGAACCTTAAACTGCTCTAAAAAAAATAAAGACTTCATTTAAAACAAAACAATACAAAAAAAAAAAACAAAAACCCTCTAGGGTTCCAGTGTACACAATCAGCAGCTTTCAATATGAACCCATGGCAGAACCAACACCTATAAGACAGACTCCCCTTCTTCACCACTATCCCTCAAGCCACACTTGGACTTTTCATAATGCCTTTTTCCCTAAAGCCTTTCCATGATACTTTATTCTGGTTTCAGTTGCATAAAAATACACAAGGTTATATATGGGGAGCAAGCAGTGTGAACTTCCCCCAGAGTATGAATAGCTCAGAGACATCTTTTTGGAAGGGAAAGATGGTAAGATCTGCTATAGAAACAGATCTACTCAGCCGCAAAAGAAATTTACCTTAGTGGCCCATATGGAAAAAAAAATCTAATCTTTTTATTACAAATAAAAAAAGCCACTAAGTCAGCAAACATTTAAGGAAACCAACAGAATGAAAGGATCTCTAAGGTAAATAGAGCAGCTGATTACTAAAGTGCACGCGCAGGTTTGAAAAGAGACGGTATCCATCAAAATTGAACAGGATACTTGAACATGTGCAGAGAACAACTGCAATACTTTGGAAATTAAATACAGAATCGTCAAAAGAAAAATCAAATGGAGGGCCAGAAGACAAAGTCATAGAAAGGCTGAGATTTAAAAAAGGAATAAAAAGGAAAGGAAATGAGAATTTTTTTAAAGGAAAGGAGGAGAAAAACTTAAGCAGAATGGTAGGTCTAACTTCCATCTAGGAATTCTAACACCAATCCCACAGGAGTTCCAGAAGGAGAGAAAAAAATAAGAACTGGAAGGAAGAAAATTAAATAAATTGTAGAAGAAAGTTTCCTAGAGCAGAAGCAAACCCAAGTCTTGGATCCACCCATTACTGAACACAAAGGTCCACACCTAAACATAATCTTATGAAATTTTGAAACATCAAAGATAAGGAGAAGAACATAAAACTTCTGGGGGAGGGGGGTGCAAGGGGCAGTTTGAAATATCGGCAGAGGAACTGGCATCAGACCTCTCATCAACTATTCTGGATACTGGAAGATAATGGAGCAATCCCGGCAAAGTTCTGATAGATTATTTTCAACCTAAATTCTATAGCTAAGCAAACCACTAACCAGGTGTGAGCATCATATAATGCAAGGATTTTTAAACATGCCAGGATTCAGAAATTTTACTTTCCAGTTACCCTTTCTGAAAAACTTACTTGTCCTTGTATGCCAGCAAAAACTTAAATGAAACAAAAGAAACAGAAGACATGTGGACCAAACCAGAAGTCCAATAAAAAATGTCAAGATGACAGCTATGCAGCAGCACTAAACCTAAAATTCACATTGAAACAGGAAGTCGGGAATCCCCTCCACCCACCTACCCTCCCCTTTAAGGCCATCAGTTTAAAAAACAAGGTTTATTTCAACAGCAGTGTAATTAAGAAGCTTGATATACTTAGAAATTGGATAAATACTTCACATGATTAAAATCTCCATCTCCCAAATCAGACTGCTTTTGTTCAAGTTACAAAAATTACAAACTAAGTACGTGACCTTGAACAGTTCCTTACCTGCTCTTTGGCTCAATTTTCTTGTTTAAAAATGGGTATAAACATAATTTCTACTTCATAAGGTCATTACGGGTGTTGAATGAAATAATGCATACAAAATATTTAGTGCTTGGCCCTCAGTAACTTCTACAAAAAGATTTATTTTATTATTATAATATTCATATCAACAAGAAAAAAGAGAGGCCATTAGAGATTTTGGAAAAGATCAGTAAAGCTGTCAAGAAATGTCAAATGTCAAATCAAAGCAAATTAAACTGCAGCCTGATTTTAGCAAGTAAAGTACTATGAAGCGGAAAACAGAGAACTCATCTGACCTTGAAGATTGGATCTTTTCTCCTGTGAGTCCATGAGTTTGGTAATTTAGGATTATTTTTCTTTCTCTACAAGTCTAATCAAACTACTTGGTTCTCCACTGAATAATATTTACATAACTATAATTTCCAATTGCCATTTAATGGTTTTCGGTTTTAAGAAACTAATCTATTGTCAAAGCATAGAAAACTTAATTATAGTTACAGATCAGATATAAATGTAATAAACCTTGATCAAGGAAAAGTAAGACCCAAGTTGAGGGGGGAGGGGCCAGAGAATAGGGGAAGGAAGTGTCTGTGGTGCATTTTCTCTTCTTAGGTAAAGGGGACTCAAGAAACAATTATAAAGGTAACCAAAAGAAGACATTCTAGACAATAATATAACTTTTAATGATAGAAGAGGAGAGGAACGATGTTCATGTGCTAAATTCTACAACTTCCCAAACCAACTTACTTCTTGGGAGTAGGACCCAGGGAAGGCAGGAGGCTAACTTTACTTTTTTTTTTTTTTTTTTTAATGCCTTGATGTTATTTGAAAACTTTCTCGTATGTTTGAATTACATTATTCAGTAAATCAAAAAGCACTGATTCCGTGAGTCCATAAATAGCTACAGAACACATACTCTGTGCGAGGCCTTGTTTTTAGACTCTGGGAATCACAAGATAAAGTCTTTCCTTCAACAAGCTAACATTCTAGTGAGGAAATTAACAGTAAACACAGAAGCAATTTGATGAATAAGCAAAATTTAGAGGGTGATTGCAATGAAGAAAATGGAGTAATATGATACACGGTGTCTACAAGGGGGCAGGTGAAATCTCCTTAACTAGGGTATTCAGAGAAGGCCTCTGGGAAGAATGATTTGAACTGAGATGTGAGCAGCCATGCAAATGTTTGGGGGAGTGTCACATTCAAAGGTCTGAGACTGGAAGGAGCGTGGCATGCGGACTTGAAAGAAGGCCAGCTGGTTGGAACTAAAGTTGGAAAGTTTCCATTAGAAAGGCAGAAAGTTGCACGATTTTCCTCCAGAAACATTCAGCTATTCAAATGCCGACACGGAGTGGATTGATGATTGGGTTTGACCAGGTCAGGATTACTGTCAGCAAAGAGGAAGGGGGAGGGGAAGGGAGGTACAAGGCCTTGCAAAGGCGAAATTGTAGTGCTATGTCACGATTAAATGGTGTTTCGCAAGATGGCTGCAACCATACCTCGTCCCCATGCGCATGCTCTTTCGTGGTGTGATCTTGCCACTCCCCCGCCAAGGGGTGGAGTCTATTTACCCTCCCTGCGGATCTGGCTCACCATATATTTTGCTTGGACTAAGAGAATGCAGTAGAAGTGGTGCTGTGTACCATCTGCAGCTTCTAGCTTTGCCAAGTACAATACTCTTGACATCCACTGCCGTGTAAAGAAGCCCAAGATAGACCGTGGAGGCAACGCTGCATGAATTGAGAGGAAGTGAGACAGAGCGAGAGAGAGATCCCAGCCGTCACCACCAAGGTTCCAGATCTGTGATGAAGCCATCTTGGACGCTCCAATCCCAGCCATCATCTGACTACAACAACCTCAGGAGGGATGCCGGCTGATGCCACGTGGAGCAGAAAACCCATCCAGCCAAGCCTTGCTCAAACTTCTGGCCTACAGAATTGTGAGCAAATAAAACATTTGCTGTTTTGAACCACTGAGTTCTGTGGTGATTTGTTATACAGCATTCGATAAATCAGGAAGCACTCCCTCAGCTTGTTGCCATCATCTACTGAAAGGAAATGAAGATTTGGCGGGGGGGTGTTAATACTAGTGAAATACCAATAGTGTATTGGTATCTGGTACCAATACCAGAGCCAATAGTGTTTGTTGGAGCTGAAGGTCTCCTGAGGATGAGGAATTTCTGAAGTGGGAGTACTACTGTGGAGGGTTAGTTAGAAAGACAGGAGGTGATGCCAAAGAGTGGAAAACTCGAAATCTATTAGATACTGCTATTATAACTGATGACAAGGCCATGGGTATGCCCATAGGGGCAGGTAGCTATGGTCAAGCTGAGGAGCCAGGAGGATCAAGGAACAGAGAGGCCAAGGTGTCAAACGGTCATCTGCATAGATGTAAATGTTGCCAAGAACATCGACAAGGAAACAGCTTAATATAATGTTTAAGTGCACACGCTCTGGAGCCAGACTGCATTCCCAGCCCTGACTCCATCACTAACTGTGCATGATGCTAGGCAAAGTATATTACTCTGTGTCCCTCAGTTTACTCATCTATAAAATGAGGGTTGGAATCATACCTATCTCAGAGCATTATAGAAATTAAATAAAATAAAGCTTTCGGAGGGTGTAGAGGAGTTCCAGGAGAAGAGAGAAAACTCGAGTGCTGTCATTGTCATTATCACTGGCGGGAGAGACGAAGACAGCAAGGCAGGTGCAGGAGGCCCCCCGGGACTGAGGTCAGTGATTGACAACAAGGTGGGGTAGCAGGTGGTAACATCTGATGATGTGCTTCAAAGGGGCTGAGGGCTTTGAAGTTGGAAGCAAGAGCAATGATTAATTAGAAGCAGCAAAGGCAAGTAAGGAAGAGATTTGCCCTTTTTCCAGGCTTTAAGGTCCATGGGGTATGAAATCAAAAGTCTCTCCTTGAGAGGACTGCTGAGAAAGCATGGAGAGCCAGGTTCTAGCCAGAGTGAGAAGGTAAAGGGAACATCCAGGGCAGGGGATGAGAATGTGTGTGTGCCGATGACAGAATCCCAGCCCCGGGGCTCCAAAGGGCATAGGACAAGGGCTGGCACAGATGAAGAGAAATGGAAGGGTTGGGTTTCAGGATGTACAGAGTAGTGCAGGAAGAAGGGAACGTGCGTTGAGGGCTTATCTGATGGGGATTAAAGATTAAGGCAAAAAATATTCATGACCCACATGAGGCTGGTCCAGGAAGTCTCTCAGGAAGGAGTGTGGGAAGACCCAGAGTCGGTTGTCCATCCTGTGGCTCGAGGTGTTATATGGGTCTAGGGGGTGGCAGGGGCCTCCTCAGAGCTGTTCTGCTGGACAACTCACTTCCCTATGCAAGTTTTTAAATGTACAGGGGATGGTGAAGGTGAAGGGGGTATTGTTCCCTTCTAACCCTAGATGGAAGAATGAAGAATTAGAGCATCCCATCTGTGATTCATTCATGGAAACCTAAGGGGTGATTATTTCTCTTTCCAGGGCAGAGAGGCTGGGCCAGCCACCTCTGGGTGATTAAAGGGTACCAGGGGCTTGACATCACTCATGGCAAAAAGAAGGACCATTACTAGCGTTTGTAGTATGTCTTAGCCCATTTAAGCTTCTCTAACAAAAATACCATAGACTGGGTGGCTTACAAACTTTTATTTCTCACCATTCCAGGAATCTCAGATGTGGGCACCAACAGATTCAATGTCTACTGAAGGATCATTCCCGGTTTGTAGATAGCCGCCGTCCTTACTGTGTCCTCATGTGGCGAAAGAGGCGAGGAAGCTCTTGGAGGTTTCATTGATAAGGGCATTTATCCTCATTTCTTACACCTTCCCTCACCCTTCCTGCTCCAGTCACACTGGTCTCCTTCTGTCCTTGCCCGCACCAAGCATACTCCCACCACAGGGCCCTTGCTCCTACTGTTTCCTTGTCTCTGAAGTATGCACATGGTTCGTTTCTGCATTCCCTCCACTCTACTTACCCTCTGGTTAGAGATGACTTCCCTGACCCCTTCCCACATAAAATAGAACTGCTGTCCACACAAAGGCTTTCCATCTCTTTATCCTGCTTTATTTTTCTCCATTATACCTCTCATCATCTAATATACTCTGTTCATCTTCTGGGGTTTTGTTCCCTGCTATATCACTGGCACCTACAACTGTTTCTGTAACAAAAATATTTGTTGGACAAATGAATGAATTTGTACTCTCATTTCAACACATTCTCTGTGCCTGACCTTAAGTATGAGACTTAAATTCTCTAAAGTCTCATTTCCATGAAATGGTGATATCAAAACACCTATCTCATACTGTTTTTGCTAAATTGGGTGACATAATATGTTTGAAGTCTCTTCCACTGTGCCAGAATTCTATAGGAGCTAAATAAACACTTGTTGCCATTGTTGTGGTTATATCATTAGTTAATGCTACTGTAGCAAACTGTGGCCAAGAATTTAGTTTCAGTGTCCCCAGAAAACCCTCTGGACCCACTTCTAGAAGCTTTAGGGACCAACCACGATCCCAGTGCTTGCCCTGTCCTGGCAGATCGCCCCTCCCAGCATCCCCCCACCTGACTCAGTCTCACGTATCTGCCAGAGCCCTTTGTAGAAGTACTACTTTGTCTCGGGGAGAAAATAGCTCACCCATGTGACACCAATTCCATCTTCCAGGACACCAGGGTGGTATTCTGTGCAATGAAAGTAATTTACTAAATGGTCCTCTGGTGCCGTCGAAAAGTGAATTCATTTGGCACAGGTCACAAGTTTATTTCCAGAGAGCAGTTTCCTCCCTGCCGGAGCAGGCCCAAGTCTAATAGAAAATTGAAGCACAGCGTGGAGGGTCCATGCAACAGTGGCTCGGGAGCCAGTTGAGGGAGAGAAACAGGAGGAACAGTGATGACTGTGAGAAAGCCAAGTTGTTCTCCATCTTGCTCTTGGGACTGGTAACTTGTTGTCCGGAGGGACCCAAGGATTGGAGGGGGGGCTACTACCATGGGGAAGGTATGGGAGGGGAAGAGGACAGAGCCACCGTCAGACACCGCGGTCAGACCCAGCTGTGCAAACATGCAATAAACCCAAACCTGACCAGTGTTGAGAGAGAGAGGGTTATGGTAGAGAGAATACAACGCTCTTCCCTGCATTCTTAGAAGGTGGTTGGGAATCCCAGCCCAGACGTAGATAAATTATAGCCTGCAGTGATTACCAGGACTGCAGAGCCATCAACAATAACAAATTCTCACATCAAGTTCTCTCTCTCTCTCTCCTCTCATTTCTGTTTTAAAAAAAAGATCTCCTTTTCACATCTGTGTGTGCACTCCATGGCTGTTCTTCTCAGATAAGTAACAGCGTTTCTCACCAGATCTGGATTTAGAATCTGCCCTTTTTGAACATTCAGAAATCACTCTAAAATGTCACACAAAGCAAGGCTATTTGAGGAGATCTCTACAGCACACACAGGGAAGGCAAGTGAGATTCACCGCCCCTTTTCCCAGATTTGCATTGAGAGCTGCCTCAGATCAGAAAGAAATCGAGCGGGCGACGGTATTCAGTGACGGGAAATGCCCGTTTAACAGATTATTGTAGACCTTTAAAGTGAATTTGGATAGTGTAGGCAAACAGATGACAGCCTATATCCTCGTTTTACTTGTTGGCCATTTTCTTCAGCCCCTCTCCACTTTTCGCTTGCCTTCTAGAAATCTCAGCACCAACGCTTTCGTTTTAAGGAACCAGCTCAAAATTGTACAACACTGGCTCTATAGGATGTTAATAAGTGTTTTGTGAAAAAATAATATTTTGGTCAATTTAACTTGGTAAATTCTAGGTTGAAAAAAAGTTAACCAGGTGTCTTTTCTGAGGACTTTTTAGTACCTTTAATACGTGAGTTGTGGATCTCAAAAATATAGATATAGCACGTGATGTTCTCCAAACTTACTTGATAATAGAAACTTTTTACAGGGAGCATCCTATAGGGGCATTCCAGCAGAGAGCTCATTTTAAGAAATGCTGATTAAATTTTTTCTTTTATTGGCCCAAAGAAACATTAATGGATTCTGCAAAGGTGATATTCTCATCAGCAGTATTTTTTTTATATTTTTATTTTTTATTGTTATGTTAATCACCATACATCATTAGTTTTTGATGTAGTGTTCCATGATTCATTGTTTGTGCATAACACTCAGTTCTCCACGCGGAACGTGCCCTCTTTAATACCCATCACCAGGCTAACCCATCCCCCCGCCCCCTCCCCTCTAGAACCCTCAGTTTGTTTTTCAGAGTCCATCGTCTCTCATGGTTCGTCTCCCCCTCCGACTTACTCCCCTTCATTCTTCCCCTCCTGCTATCTTCTTCTTTTTCTTTTTTCTTAACATATCTTGCATTATTTGTTTCAGAAGTACAGATCTGTGATTCAACAGTCTTGCACAATTCACAGCACTCACCATAGCACATACCCTCCCCAATGTCTATCACCCAGCCACCCCATCCCTCCCACCCACCACTCCAGCAACCCTCAGTTTGTTTCCTGAGGTTAAGAATTCCTCATATCAGCGAGGTCATATGATACATGTCTTTCTCTGATTGACTTATTTCATTCAGCATAACACCCTCCAGTTCCATCCATGTCGTTGCAAATGGCAAGATCTCATTCCTTTTGATGGCTGCATAATA
>NW_027397063.1:109483914-109501426 GCF_003265705.2 Callorhinus ursinus
TACCCTCTATCCCTATACTCGGAAGAGTTTTGATCAAGAAAGGATGCTGTACTTTGTCAAATGCTTTTTCTGCATCTATTGAGAGGATCATATGACTCTTGTTCTTTCTTTTGTTAATGTATTGTATCACGTTGATTGATTTGCAGATGTTGAACCAACCTTGCAGCCCAGGGATAAATCCCACTTGGTCATGGTAAATAATCCTTTTAATGTACTGTTGGATCCTATTGGCTGGTATTTTGGTGAGAATTTTTGCATCCATGTTCATTAAGGATATTGGTCTGTAATTCTCCTTTTTGATGGGGTCTTTGTCTGGTTTTGGGATCAAGGTAAGGGTGGCCTCATAAAATGAGTTTGGAAGTTTTCTTTCCATTTCTATTTTTTGGAACAGTTTCAGAAGAATAGGTATTAATTCTTCTTTAAATGTCTGATAGAATTCTCCTGGGAAGCCATCTGGCCCTGGGCTTTTGTTTGTTGGGAGATTTTTGATGACTGCTTCAATTTCCTTAGTGCTTATAGGTCTGTTCAGGTTTTCTATTTCTTCCTGGTTCAATTTTGGTAGTTGATACATCTCTAGGAATGCACCCATTTCTTCCAGGTTATCTAATTTGCTGGCATAGAGTTGTTCAAAATATGTTCTTATAATTGTTTGTATTTCTTTGGTGTTGGTTGTGATCTCTCCTCTTTCATTTATAATTTTGTTGATTTGGGTCATTTCTCTTTTCTTTTTGATAGGTCTCGCCAGGGGTGTTTCAATCTTGTTAATTTTTTCAAAGAACCAGCTCCTAGTTCCGTTGCTCTGTTCTACTGTTCTTTTGGTTTCCATTTCATTGATTTCTGCTCTGATCTGTATTATTTCTCTTCTCCTGCTGGGCTTAGGCTTTATTTGCTGTTCTTTCTCTAGCTCCTTTAGGTGTAGGGTTAGGTTGTGTATTTGAGACCTTTCTTGTTTCTTGAGAAAGGCTTGTATTGCTATATACTTTCCTCTCAGGACTGCCTTTGCTGTATCCCAAAGATTTTGAACAGTTGTGTTTTCATTTTCATTGGTTTCCATGAATTTTTTTAATTCTTCTTTAATTTCCTGGTTGACCCATTCATTCCTTAGTAGGATGCTCTTTAGCCTCCATGTATTTGAGTTCTTTCCGACTTTCCTATTGTGATTGAGTTCTAGTTTCAAAGCACTGTGGTCTGAAAATATGCAGGGAATAATCCCAATCTTTTGGTATCGGTTGAGACCTGATTTGTGACCTAGGATGTGATCAATTCTGGAGAATGTTCCATGGGCACTAGAGAAGAATGTGTATTCCATTGCTTTGGGATGGAATGTTCTGAATATGTCTATGAAGTCCATTTGGTCCAGTGTGTCATTTAAAGTCTTTATTTCCTTGTTGATCTTTTGCTTAGATGATCTGTCCATTTCAGTCAGGGGGGTGTTAAAGTCCCCCACTACTATTGTATTGTTGTCAATGTGTTTCTTTGCTTTTGTTATTAATTGCCTTATAAAAGTGGCTGCTCCCATGTTCGGGGCATAGATATTTACAGTTGTTAGATCTTCTTGTTGGATAGACCCTTTAAGTAAGATATAGTGTCTTTCTTCATCTCTTCTTACAGTCTTTGTTTTAAAATCTACTTTGTCTGATATAAGAATTGCCACCCCAGCTTTCTTTTGGTGTCATTAGTATGGTAAATGGTTTCCCACCCCCTCACTTTCAATCTGGGGGTGCCTTTGGGTCTAAAATGAGTTTCTTGCAGACAGCATATGGATGGGTCTTGTTTTTTAATCCAATCTGATAGCCTGTGTCTTTTGATTGGGGCATTGAGCCCATTTACATTCAGGGTAACTATTGAAAGATAGGAATTTAGTGCCACTGTATTGCCTGTAAGGTGACTGTGACTGTATATTGTCTCTCTTCCTTTCTGATCTGTGCTGCTTTTTGTCTCTGTCTTTGCTTAGAGGACCCCTTTCAATATTTCTTTCAGGGCTGGTTTTGTGTTTGCAAATTCCTTTAGTTTTTGTTTCTCCTGGAAGCTTTTTACCTCTCCTTCTATTTTCAATGACAGCCTTGCTGGATATAGTATTCTTGGCTGCATATTTTTCTCGTTTAGTGCTCTGAAGATATCATGCCAGTCCTTTCTGGCCTGCCAGGTCTCTGTGGATAGGTCTGTTGTCAATCTAATGTTTCTACCATTGTAGGTTACATATCTCTTCTCCCGAGCTGCTTTCAGGATTTTCTCTTTGTCTCTGAGACTTGTAAGTTTTACTATTAGATGTCGGGGTGTTGACCTATTTTTATTGATTTTGAGAGAGGTTCTCTGTGCCTCCTGGATTTTGATGCCTGTTTCTTTCCCCACATTAGGGAAGTTTTCTGCTATAATTTGCTCCAATATACCTTCTGCCCCTCTCTCTCTTTCTTCTTCTTCTGGGATCCCAATTATTCTAATGTTGTTTCGTCTTATCGTATCGCTTATCTCTCGAATTCTGCCCTCGTGATCCTGTAGTTGTTTCTCTCTCTTTTTCTCAGCCTCTTTATTTTCCATCATTTGGTCTTCTATATCGCTGATTCTCTCTTCTGCCCACTTATCCTAGCAGTTAGTGCCTCCATTTTTGATTGCACCTCATTAATAGCCTTTTTGCTTTCGACTGGTTAGATTTTAGTTCTTTTATTTCTCCAGAAAGCGTTTCTCTAATAACTTCCATGCCTTTTTCAAGCCCAGCTAGTATCTTTAAAGTCATGATTCTGAACTCTAGGTCGGACATCGTACTAATGTCTGTATTGAGCAGGTCCCTGGCAGATGGTACTACTTCTTGTTCTTTTTGCTGAGGTGATTTTTTTCGTCTTCTCATTTTGTCCAGAGGAGAACAGATAAATGAGAGAACAAAATGCTAACAGGTTAACAACGTCCCCAGCAAATATACTCTATACAAATCAGAAAAGACCTGAAACCAGGGGAAAAGAAAGGGAAAGAAAGAAAAAAGAAAGAGAAAAAAAAGAAGAAGAAAAAGATAAAAACAAATAAAAACAGAACAAAACAAAAAAAAAAGCAGAATATGATCAAATATGATCAGGCTAGTGCATAGATCCGTGCCACACACTAGATTTTGGGTGTATTTTGGTCTGTTAGAAGAAAGTGCCTCCTAAAATTTTAAAGGAAGAAAGACTTATATATGTACAAAATAAGGATTGATACAATGAAGGGATGGAAGATGACTGTAAAGATGAAACTTATAAAAGCTTTTATAAACGGAATTGATAAGAAGTTGTTTGAAAGAAGAAAGAAGAAGATTTAAAAAAAGAAAAAAGAAAAGAAAAAAATGGGAGAGACTGTGATCAGGCAGGAGACTAGAACAAAGCCATACACTAGTGATTTAGGGTACATTTTGATCTGTTAGAAGAAACTGTATATCAAAATTTTAAAGAGAGAAGAACATATATATATATGCCAAAAATAAGGGTAACTACTATGAATGGATAAAATATGACTCTAAAAATGAAAAATAAAAAATGTTTTTTTAAAAAAGGAATTGATAAGATGTTGGTTGAAAAAGGGAAAAAGAAAAATTCAAAAAAAAAAACAAACAAAAAACAGTTAAAAAAATTAGCTTTGAAAAACTAATGAATCATGGTAAAAAAGCCATGAATTCTTATGTGCGGGATTCCCCTAGCGCTGGAGTTCTCCTGTTCTCCTTGATCAGTAAACTTGGTCTTGGCTTGCTGGCTGTTCGTGCTGATCTTCTGGGGGAGGGGCCTGTTGCCATGGTTCCCAAATGTCTTTGCCGGAGGCAGAATTGCCCCGCCCTTGTTGGTCCCGGCTAAGCAAGCTGCTCGGGTTTGCTCTCAGGAGCTTTTGTTCCCGGCAAGCTCTGGGTACAGCTTTGGAGGACCAGGGTGAAAATGGTGGCCACCCACTCTCTGCCCGGAGGAGCTGAGAACTCGGGGCCCCGCTCCTCAGTGCGCCCCCAGAGAAAAGCAGTCAATCACTCCCGTCTCCCTGGTCTCCGGCCGCGCTCCGTGCTCATCCGGCCTGTGACCGAGCGTTTCTATCTCTGGCACCCGACCCCGTGTGGAGTCTCCAAACCCAGCAGATCCCTGCTGTGCGCTCCCGCGCCGCTCCTCCTGGGGGAGGGAGGGGAGTCTCCCCGGCTCTGCTGCTTGTTGGGTCCCTGCTGGAGGCGCAGTGGCCCAACTGGGCCGCGGATCACAGTTTATGGCAACCCCGAGCCTCGGCTCTGTCCCTGCAGCCAGCTTCCCCGCTCCGATACCTGGGAGCTCTGCTGCACTCAGGCACCCCCGGTCTTTCTGTGACCCCGAGGGTCCTGAGTCCACACTGTCCCGTGAGGTTTCCACCTCCCGCTTAGCCACTGGAGTGACGTCCCTCAGCGGAACCGACTTCTAAAAGTTCCAATTTTGTGCTCCGCGGCTCTATCACTTGCCAGAAGCGGCCGACAGAGGCCCCCTCCCCCACCGTCTATCCTCCCGAATATCGCCTCGGATTCACTTCTCCGCATGTCCTACCTTCCAGTAAGTGGTCGCTTCTCTGTTCAGAGAGTTGTTGCTAATCTCTTCTTCGATCTCCTGTTGAGTTCGTAGGTGTTCAGAATGGTTTGATCCCTATTCAGCTGAATTCTTGAGACCAGAGGAAATCCAGGTCTCCTACTCCTCTGCCATCTTCCTCCGCCCCCTCATCAGCAGTATTTTTAAGGTCAGGACTTATGTACTGGGCATTTTTAAAAATGTTGGTTTAAATGTTTGGTACACACTTCAATTCATAATATGGAAATCTCAACCCCACAATAGTGGAATTGCCGTGAACTCAAGCCTTCATCAAATGCAGACAGCCTGGCATAGTGGTGCAGTCCACAGACTCTGGAGCCAGATTTCCTGAGTTTGAATCTCAGTTTTAATCCCATTTGTTAACTGTGCAGCCTTGTGTTAGATACTTAACCCCTCTGCACCACAGTTATGCTTCCCCATATGTATAATGAGGATGATAATAATAACAGTACCTACTTCACAGAGTTGCTTGAAATTTAATGAGTTAACAATTGATAAGATAGAATGGTAAATGCTGAGCTTTTGAAAAGGAATATGTGATATAAATCATTTCAAGCTCTCAAGAACAAAATGGTACGCATACCCTTTGATCCAATAAGATGCATTCCATGCCCTTCCCCATATGAGAACTTTCCTATTTTCATTGTCAGAGAAACAAAGGAGATTAAGTTCAACATTAACAAAAATGTATTGACTGAAAAATTGACAATATTCAGGTGTAGAATGAGAGGTTATTCAGTTTGGGAAATTTTAGGCAAAATATCAGACATGGACTAAATACAACTTAGCCCAAATCCACCAAGTCTCTGGGCCTGGGAACATTGACATTCTATGGAGGAAGGTAAACAGACAAGTATGTATGGGTGTCTTTGTATATGCTGAGCAATGACATTTGAAGATTTTGCTACTTTTAATTGCTGAATTGAAAAGATAACTGTTTGAGTGTCTTAAAACCACACTCATATCACTGTCACGAACCTTTCATTAGCAAACAGATTTTCAGCATATGACTAGGTTTAAAGAAGCTTTGGGGGGCATCAGTGGTTACACACTGAGCGATCCATGTCCCCCCGCAGGGCCCGTCTTCCCAGTCCCCCAACCCTGACCTGCACCTTCATTCACGCCCTCTCCTGGTCTATCCCGTCCTCCCACCAGCACAAACACAAGAATCTACCTTAAAACAAGCCTTCAAAACTCCACTGAGAAATCCCCTCTCAGAGTCTCCCAAGCTGATTTCAACTTTCCTTAAAGTTTCTACCCTTAAAGACATGACTAAAAATCTTTCAGGTTCTCTATCCTTGGTTGGGGAAAGGCACTTTATATCACACAGGTCCTAGTGAGGTTGGAGCTCCAAAGGAAGCCTATGAACTCACTTTAGGCCTATTATCCTTGTTATTTCAAAAGTGAGCATTTGTGCTCTGTGGCTCGTTCACTTCCTCCCACTGGGTCTATCCTTGGCCTTTGTCCGTGCAGCTCTGAGCCATGCAGACCAATGCTGTGGCCTGTATCACCACTCCCAGCTAGCTCTTGGCTGGGTTTGGTCAAGGGAGGCACCTCAAGATGAGGCAGGAGGAAAGAAAAGACAGGACATGTCTTTCCTGCTCCCTTCCTGCTCTGGGCCATTTGATCTGCCAGTGGCTGCAGGCTTCCCTGACTTCAGCTTGCACTGCACTGAAGGAATGGACTTTGTAACACCCCTTGTCCCTTCAGGCCTGGGACAGTAATGGCTCCGAACCACTGCTAATCCCTGGGTACCTCACCACCCTTCATTGTTCCCTTTGCCCTGTCCACACCCCTGTAAGCAGCCTCTTATTTGCCATCTCTTGAACTGTGTGAATTGGATTTTGTTCTTTGCTAAGCTCCTGACTGATACAGAGCCCTAGTAAAAATATAATAATTTTAGGTAAATAATGATTAATGTGATTGTTAAACAAAAAGTAGCATATTTGCAAATTCAGATAACCTCAAAGACAAGGAAAAATCAGTTCTTGCTTCCACTCAGCTCTGCCACCCTGGTGGATGAGGGACCCTCCTGCAGCAAGTTATGCCTACCGCAGATGTCTTAGTTCTTTCGGGAACTGTAAGTAATATTCATGATTCCTAAATGACTGAAGTACTTCAAACATGGCACGCACTTACCACTTATAATTAGAAGCCATTTCAAAACGTATAAAGTAATGTTCTCTTTTTTCAAAAAAAAAAAAGTTTATGTAGACATTTTTAATTTAGAGTCTCACAAAGTTAATCCACTTTAGCACACACCTTGGGTCCTTTGTCCCTGGTCCTCCCTTTCCCTAGATCTACTCCAGATCTCTTCATGCCTGACTCTTTTTTTGTCATTGAGACCTCAACTTAATGATGACCCACTTAGAGCGGGCTTAAGTAGCCACCTGTCTTCCATCCCAGCATCCTAATTTCAATACTATTCATAACAACTTTTACTATTTGGTATTTTTGCTGCTATTTCCTTGTGCACCTTCTCCTCCATTAGAACATAAGCTTCACTGCAGCTAAGACCTTGTCTATCTTATTCATCGATACATCTTTTGGCACTTAGCCCATCGTGGGTACTCAAAAAATACTACAACTTAATGAATGAATTGGCATTTTACAAGAAATAAATGGGATAAAAATGTTATTCCTGGTCTCAAGTAACTTATAAATGAGAGAAAGAAACACACCTAGAAATTTATAATAGAAGAAAGTGCTGTGATAGAGAACCCCACTTTCAGCTATAGCAGATTATTGTATAGAAAGCAATCATCCCACTGAACAAATTAAAAAAGTGCGATAAAATGAAAAAGTCTCCATTTAAAGACTTTGGGAACTCTCAGGGAAGCCAGGATTTGCATGGCCAGGAGCCCAGAGAAGGGAGAGTCACGGAGGTGAGCCCAGCATTCCTTACTTCATATCTCCTCCGGGCATTTGCTGATCCATCCATGGCATGACTGGAAAGGCTGAGAAGCCAAGCAGAAGGCAACTCCTAAGAGGCAAAAAAGCTAAGCAGAGCTTTTATCATCTCACAGAGACATGGAGACAAAACTTGGAGTTCAAGGCCAGCAAGACAGCCAGGACTTAAAGGGCCAAGATCCAGGAAAGGAGGAGAGCTGAGAGTGGAGAACCCAAGCAATTGGAGTAGCATTTCCCCCTGTGGCATTTGCAGCCTCATGAGGAGCCGCCATGAAGAAGCAGCCAGTGGCCTCTAAATCTATGAAAAACTGAGCAGAACTGCCAGCAGTGTCCCGGTGCAGGAAGATTTTTAATATTCCCTCTGGAGGAAGAAATTTCCACATGTAACCTCTGCAGGTTTTTACATACATGGCTAGGATTTAATAAAATGTTACCAGATATCCAAAAGAGATGACCAAGAGGCGGGAAAAAAAGCCAATAGAAACAGACCCTCAAGAGATTCAAGGAGTTATTTGAATACTTTAAAACCCAATGATTTATAGATTAATGAAAATAAATGGTAAGATAATTGTAATCTATAAAAAAGAATCAAATCTATGTTCTAAAATTCATATCAGAAATTGAGAACTCAATAAATAGATTTGATAGAAGATTAGGCACAGCTGGGAAAGGGACTAGTAATCTGGAAGATAGATTGGTGGGAATTAACCAGAGTGATGCACAGAGAAGGAGGAGGTAAAATACAGAAAGAGACATAGGGGACCCTGTAAAATTACATGGAATTAGAGTCCCAAGGAGGAGCAGGGGGAGAAAAGGAAGGCAGAACAATATTTGAGGAAATAACAACCAAGCATTTACCAAAGCCAACAGAATACATCAAGCCACAGATTCAAGAAGTCCTTCAAGCCCCAAGCAGGATAAATACAAAGAAAAACATACCAACCCCCATCATTGAAAACCAAATGCAAAGAGAAAAACCTCGGAGATAAATACAAATTGGTATAGTTACATAAAGGAGAGAATAATCTTGCTTCCAGGATCAGAGAAAGATTCACAAAGAAGGTAACAATTCAGGGGGAACCTGGCTGGCTCAGTTGGTACAGCATGTGACTCTTGATCTCAGGGTTGTAAATCTACACCAAACAGTGGGTGTAGAGATTACTTAAAAATAAAATCTTTTTTTTAAAAAAGGCAACAATTCCTTTATTCATGCACTCAACTAGAAGAATTAATATATATCTATCACTAAGTTGAATCTTAAAAAAATAAAGATAAAAATGACATACTCCCTGCTTTCTAGGAGCTCAAGTTGATGTGCAGGAGAGACAGAAATGTAAACAAGGTCTCCATAAAACCTGCCAAGAGGGATTGTTTTTTTAAACCTGAAATTAAAAATGGTGCTTGGGGCAGGAGGGGGTGAGGGCCTAGGGGAAGTTGCGGGACAGTGTATGTTGTCTTGCTGGAGGCTCTCGGGGTGAAAACAACCCAACCAAGGACAGGGGGTCTAAGTGAGTATCTCACTGAACAGTAGTGAGCTGTTCTTTTGGGGTTCAGTGTGGGGAGATGGGAGGGAATTGCAGAAAATGAGATGGAAAGTTAAATTTGAAGCAGATTCCGTAGGCAATGGGGATCCACCATGGGTCGTTAAGAAGAAGAAAGGCATCATCTAAGTCATTCTTTAGGAAGAGCACCAGGGTGGGTTACATGAAGGGCATTTTTTGAGAGAGAATCGTGGTAGCTCATGAGACCAATTAGACAATCATTAGTTGCCATGACCCAGGCAGGCGCAAGAGCGTGTGACCGAACTAGGACAGCAGAAACAGAAATGGGAACCTCAGAGAGTATTCTCTAAACATTTCAAAGTCTGAATCAATAGGACTTAGCCACCATTGACTGTAGGAAACAAAAAAATAAGTCAAAGTTGATTCAGGTATGCAGAGAGACATTAATGGCATTCATGCAAATATTGCTAGGGGATCTATCATGAGGTCACTTTTAGCTTGTTGAGTTAGAAATATCAATCAGAGTTTTCTGAAATGTTTATCAGGGAGCTAAAAAGTTCAGTCTGGAGCCCAGAAGCAAGATCAGGAACTGACACCAAGCTGTATGGACTCAGAAGGGAAAGCCTGGCTGAGCAAGAGCCAAGAAAAGACCAGTGACTCCAAAGTGTACACATCTTGGTAAATAGAGATTATTCTAACAAACTATTCTTGGGCTTCTCATCCTGGGATAAATGAAAATATATTAATTGAAAAAAATCATTAGGATGTTCATTACACAGGAAAACTATTTGAGAAACAGATCTATTATCCTTCATATTTTAAGTTTTCCTTGGTCTTTGCTAAGTTGCATCCCAATTTTTTCTGCTTAGACAGGAGAAACACTAATGATGAGAGCTATAGTTAAAAGTGCTTTCCAAGTTGGCTGGTTACAAGCTTCAGTATAAATAATGTCAGAGGCATGGGGCAAAGGGTGGTCTAAAGACTATGTCTGTGTCATATTTTTAAATACTACACATCGGAGGGGGAGACGAACCATGAGAGACGTTGGACTCTGAGAAACAGACTGAGGGTTCTAGAGGGGAGGGGGGTGGAGGGATGGGTTAGCCTGGTGATGGGTATTAAAGAGGGCATGTACTGCATGGAGCACTGGGTGTTATATGCAAACGATGAATCATGGAACACTACATCAAAAACTAATGATGTATGGTGATTAACATAACATACATACTACATACATACGTACATACATACATACATAAAATACTACACATCACATTGAGGAAAAACACCACTTAAAACTGAAATAACGTTTCCATAATATTAACCAATTACTTTGATTTAAGTATACACACACACACACACACACACACACGCACACACACACATTGTCTACTGTCACTGGGGAAATTTTTCTCTGCTATCAGTCAAATTCTCTAATTCCAGATATGATTTACGGATAAGAATGTAACTTTGTCAGTGAGATTAGATGCATTTTTGCCTCCCCCAAATTATCACAGAAGAGTAAAGTTCAGGTCAAGAACACAAACTTCCTTCTGCTGAAAAATTCTCTCACAGGCTTACACCGGATACAGTTTGAACTTTGGTGTTTTTCAGCTACTGCGGTTTATTTCTTGAAAAGTCTGTTGATCTGTTTCAAATCCCCTGAGGACTAGAGAGAGAGAGGCGACTTCAGTTAATATTTACACGTTTGGTCTTTGGAGATGACTGCCCCAAATTACTTTCCTATACCCCTAAAAACTAGTTCCTGTAGTAGCTACTCCATAGTGGGTCTAATTAGATAGCAAAACAATGAATAATCGCTGACTTCCTCTTACGTGTTCAACTGCTTCATGTGACAAGGAGCAGAGAAGCAATGGGAGAGATGAGCTCTGAAGCAAATAAAGACAGAAGTTATTAAAGAAACTAACTAAAAATAACAAGACATTATAGTCAAGGACTTGAGCAGCACCAAGTAATAAACACTGTAGGATATTTTGTAAAGGAGTAATGTGTGTAGACTATACAACCTGGAAGATCCCATGAAGGAAGGAGAATTTAACCCTGGAAACACTAGCATGTCTCTTGCACTCTCTTTGGTCTGGGTGTACCATCTGTGTTTATTTTTTTTTTAAGATTTTATTTGATTCTTTGAGAGAGAGAGAGCACGCGCACGCGTGCACGCAAGACGGGGAAGGGAGAGGGACCAGCAGACTCCGAACTCAGCCCCGAGCCCGACACAGGGCTCATCTCATGACCCTGAGATCATAACCTGAGCCAAAATCAAGAGTCAGATGCTTAACCAGTTGAGCCCCCTGGCACCCCCCCCATCTATGTTTAATTTGCCAAGCAGCCAAGGAAGATTGTAGTTATCATGGACCTGGTATTTAGACCTGGCTGAATCTGTTGAAAATTCAAACCCTTCTGCCCATACTAGAGTAAGTGGTCAAAGCCACAACTTCCCTCACTCCCAAGCCTACGTTTGAGCTGCCTGCCCCTATCTTACACGCACACTTGAGCATGCATGAGGAAGTACAGCAAGGAGATGGGGGTGAAGTTCCCCCCAGGCTGCACATCTACAGCCTTCTGTGAACAGTGCTATTGCAGCCTGATTACATGCCAATCTCAGGCCAAATGGCAGCATGATGGAAGTGGGTCCCAAGAGGCTCTCATTCCTCACCCCTTCTTTTACTTTCGTTTAGCTTCTCTCTGGAGTTTTTCCCCTGTAGATTTAGATCTCATAGGTTAGCATTCACCAAACATTTAAGGTAGAATGTGTACACCCAATGAAGGGACTGCCTAGAAGTCTACAATCTAACAGGGGAGCAGACAGAAAATTCTAAGGCTGGTAGGCAGTACAGTGTGCTAGAATTGTATGCAGACAACACTATAGGATGATATAAACATTAAATCTCCAGATACAGAAATTTTTAAAAAGACTTGTCCTCCACCAAGAGCTGCAGGGTAGATAGGAGGGAAGTGTTCATCAGCCATTTCCTTAACATATAAAATTTACAAGAGAACTCCTCTGAGAATTACCTTGGGTCAGCAGGGGAAGGAAACCTGGATGCCTCTCAAGGGAGAGGAGAGCTCCTTAGATTCAATATGAAAGGGAAGGGTAAACCTTAGAGCTGTAAAAATTAAAAAATAAATCTAAAAGGGAGGAGGGGTACTGATGACATATGCTTGAACGAAGTCCCAGTGTTTGCCCAATAAAACTACCACGCATTGTCATTTTGCTGACACCGTACCTCTCTTTCTCTCACTCTTGATGTGTAATGTCCTCTTATCAAAGCAGGGGCTGGTTTCTGCATTAAGGATCACTAAGGGGAGAGAAATCAATTGGGAGGTAAGAGGAGGACTTTAGACAGAAAGTGGCATTTTAACCCAGCCCAGTGGGTAGAATTTTTAAAGACAGTGACGGAAAGAAGAGTGTGGTGGGAAGAAGAGAGACAAGTGAGTAACATGTTCAAGAGGAGGCATGGACTCCAGAGGAGCTATACTGACCTATGGAGTAAGATGGGAGGAGTTAGGAGTCCAATCCAGAAGGGTAGCCTGAGACAGTTCCTGGAGGGCCTGTGTGTCAAGCTACATTGTTCAGACTTAATTACATAGACCCTGGGGAGCCACTGAAACTTTCTGAGCAGGGATGGGGACTTGATCCCATCAGACAATCTACCGAAGTCACTGACTGAGACTAATTCAGGTGCTGACTGCCTAGAAATATTTATATTTCCATTAGAACCTTTTTAGAGGCAAAAAAAAAAAAAAAGTGTTCGCTAATCCAAATAAATAGAAACCAAATGAGATAGTGTCTACAGGGGATGTAGCTTGGGACAGGGGCCTCCACCTACTCCCTAGACTACTCCTTGAGCACCAGGATGGCATTTCTTGAGGCTGAGATATAAAAAAGTTCTAGCCCAAAAGTTCTTTACCCCTTCTTCCCTGAAACACTCAGTACAGACGATGATCACTGACAGGATATACTTCCATGGGTGTACCCAGGCTGATGTGGGAAACCAGCTCTGAATGGCCTGAATCAAGCCGGATTCAAACGGGAAACAGCTCTGTTTTCCTCAGCCACTGCCTTCACCCTGTCCTATCAGATCTCCTTTGTCTACCCCTTGACCACACTTAACAGATCTCATAACTTTCCAGTCATTGCCAGTTCTAAGAACAAGCCTCATTTTGATAATCAAGGCTCTCTCTGGCCTGGCCCAGTCTCAATCAAAATATCAGTTCCATGGAGCGCCTGGGTGGCTCAGCCAGTTATGCGTCTGCCTTTGGCTCAGTTCATGATCTCAGGGTCCTGAGATCGAGCCCTACATCGGGCTCTATGCTCAGCTCGGAGCCTGCTTAAGGATTTTCTCCCTCTTCCTCCCCCTCCCCCGACTCGTGCTCTCTCTCTCACTCTCTCTTGCTCTCCAATAAATAGAATCTTAAAAAAAAAAAATCAATCCCATGCAATTCAGTGCTCAGCCACCTCTCCCTAAACAACCTGATCACCCTCTCTTCCACCTAGCCCTGACCTGCATGGGGGTGGGTGGGAATCTGTACCTCCCAGCCCTTCCACACTTTCTCCATCTCCACCCAGCTCTCTTCCAGTGTAAGAGCAGGGGAAAGGGGATGGTGCAAAGTGGACTTACATTCTACCTCATTGGTGCTTTTGTGATACAGTGTTGATTTCCTGGAGGAACCCCCACCCCAGGCTTGGAAGGAAAAGCCCAGGGCATGTGATTCATTTCCTTGATGATCCCCGTGGAATTTCCAGTCCTCCTCACATAGTCTAGAGGTCGTTGTTGGGCTAGAGATCACCGAGCTGGTTTGGCCACATCATTAACAGGGCTACAGGGACCTCTCTAGCAGCAACTCCCTAGCAACTTATTATCCAGTTATTGGCTTTGGGGTTTTAGCTAAATTTTTCAAGACAGCAGAAGAAGTGTCATCCAACACTGGATGGATGTATATGCAATTTACCATTGACTAATTGTAACAAAACCTTCCTCTCACGCACAAAATCATATCAAATGCAAGTCAGTGAGAATGAAATTATTTAACAGTAACTCCTGAATATGCTCTAATTTATTTTTTATATATTTTATGAGCAAACTTGGGTGGTTTAAACATGACCAATAGGCCTCTTGTTTTGACACAGCTCACAACTGATGTTTTGCAACAGAAACGGAACCCTTCCTTTACTGGGGCAACTATCATCTTATTCCAAGGTGAAGAACTCAGCAGAGAGAGGTCCATTTATGCAGCTATATAAGTCCTGAGATGTCACTTTGCATCCCTGATTCACCTTGACTAAGGCAAAGAGGAAAGTGATGGGGGAATTGAGACTGAAAAAAGGGAAGTAAAGACTGGAAAGTGATGGGGAATCAGAGAGCGTGTGGCAGAGAGGCAGTATTGATGGTCACATGTGCAACCCCCACAGCACACTTTGTAGTGTTTTCTAGCCACTCAGTTGTGAATACCTTTGGTCTCTGTGGCCTAATGTGAAGTGTACCAGTATTATAGGAGCTGCCTGAAAACCTGATCAAATGCACTGGTGCTTAGGCACCAATACCCATCCTCATCCCTCGGCCTTGTGCAGATTAGTGCCTTCCTCTTCACAGTAATTTCCAAAACCGCTGCAGTGTGCATTAGCCTCTGCTTCTGCTGAGCAGGGAGAAGTTGATAAAGGGTAGCCAATTTCTGTCAGTTTTTTCATTTCTTCTCAGTTATCAAAAATATATAGAATCCCAGGCCAATCAATCGACAAACATCTAAGAAGGACCCACTAGGCCCAAGACCCTGCAGGACCCCCACCCAGTTCTATGAAAAAGTACAAGCCAGTCTACCCCTAAGACCAGAGACCCTGGACCCTTATCCAAGGACACTATAGTTCACAGCTTATTTTCTTTAGGTATGGACTTCAGGGTTAGGAGGAGAGGGAAGAAAGGAGAAACTCAGCAAGAGGTGGAAGAGATAATAAATTTCTAACAGAAGATGCTCAACAAATAGCTAGAAACTAGGAACTATGAAGCAAGTCAGATTTGTCCTTTCAACAGATCAGGTTTAAATGACTTCTAAGTCCTCACCACTCAAAGCATGTTCCAGAGACTAACGGCATCAGTATCACCTGAGAACGCATTAAAAATACAGATTCTCATGGCCCGTCCAACAAATACTGGCTCAGAATCTGCATTTTTTAACGAGATATCCAGGGGATTCACAAGCGTGTTAAAATGTGAGAAATACTGGTCTGAGTGCCAAGCACGGACTCTACGTACACATACAAATGGAAACCGGGAGATCTGTCTGAGCAGACCCTTCCGAGCTGCCGAGGAAGAACTGGCCCAAAGCTTGTTCTGCTCCTCTCCCAATCTAGAGAATTCTCAAGTGGCCCCCGCCTCCCACCTGGCACCTATTTGCTTCAGTGGTAGCCATTGGCTGCCACAGCTGCTTTAGAATTCAAGACAGCCCACTCTTCAACCACTAAGACAGGAGGAAAGATGCAGAATTAGAACTCAATACATTTTTCTCATAGAACAATGTTTGTTATGTGTTGGCATTATTTATACTTCCAAATTAATTTGTACAAATTATTTATAATTCCAAAAAAGATCTGCAACAACTTGAGCCAACAGAGATATATTCAACAAGACTATTCAAATGCAAAAGAAAATCAGACATCAGGTAAGGAAAAGAAGCAGCAAAAGGAAAGCACGTCGGATATCGTAGTTATTTAGACTAAGCAATAGTTGTAGCTTCGAGGTTCCTGGTAGCCAAAGCAATAAGAGAAACATGATGAGGTATGAAATTCTTGTTATCTGAAACATACCACTCAAGGGAGGTAAGAGATACCTCAATATCAATGTCAGGAGGAAGAAGTTAAGTTATTTAGAGAAAGAAAGATTAAAGAAACAAGTCTGGCCCCAAATCTTCATACAAAACGAAAGACTTCAGATGGGGTTTCAAGAGTAAATGTTTTGCGGGATGCCTGGGTGGCTCAGTCAGTTAAGTGTCTGCCTTCGACTCAGGTCATGATCGTAGAGTCCTGGGATCGAGTCCTGCATGGAGCTCTTTGCTCAGCAAGGAGCCTGCTTCTCCCTCTGCCCCTTCCCCCGCTTGTGTGCTCTCTCGCTGACAAATAAATAAATAAGAAATTTAAAAAAGAGAGTGAGAAATGTTTTGCATTTTACATACATCCTTCAAACTCCATCTAAAACTCTTCAGGACAGGAAATATGTTTCCTAATTCTGTGTCCACCTTCCAAGGCAGAGTACAACCTGCAAATTCAATCCTGGTGAAAATATCTGTCCTTCTTTTCCTCTCCCTTACAGACTAAAAATTTAAAGCACTCAGATTTTCAAAGCACTTTCAAGTGTTGTATCTTATTTGACCTTTACAACACATTCTGAGACTATTTCCTCCACCGCACTATGAGGAAAGCAGGTCCAGGAAGTTTATGTCACTCGCCCAATATCAGCCCCAGCAGTTAACCTGGAATCTATATCCCCAACACCCAGTCTGGTGTGCTTGACACTTACAACAAGTTCCCCATTCTTGGAAGTCAAGATTTCATCCCAGGGACCAGTCCGAAAATCTCATTTCCAGCTACCAAATGGCAGATTCAGAGGGAAAATAACTCTTTAAGAGGAAGATGGATCTGTAGTATATTGCAAGACCAGTGACTGCTTGCACTTGGGGAGCTCATTCTTAAAAAAGGTCAATGGGAGAGGGTTCTCCATCGAAAAAAAAAAAATGTCTACATCCAAGTACTTGATAGCTCCAGCTGAAACGCTAAGAGGTTTTAAAGTCTAAAACAACTCTGAGAAGGGGAAGGAAAAACGTAAGTCTACCATAATCAAAGAGAAACAGCCAAGATGAATGAAAGGGACCTCCGCTGGGATGAGCCTTTCAGCAACAAGCTTGTCTGGTCAGAATTTAATTCGAGAAAAGGTGTCAGCATCAAAACTGAAATCACAGAAAAAAAAGCGTGAAGATAAACCATGTAGTGGGGACAGGCTGAGCACACAGAGGATGACCACAGAGACTCGGAATACAAACAATGCCGTCTCCACAGCAGAGAGTGCCCCAGCGCCTCTCACTTCCAAAAGGAAACTCTCAGCGTCTCCCTGCCAGGAAAACCAGCCAAGAGCGAAAAACTCTCTGGTTCCTTCTCTCTTCACCACTAATCCACCACTCAGGCAAACAAATTGGAAACCTGGGGCTCTGAACAACAGATATCAGCCCAAGACACTGCTTTGTGATAAAATTAATCTGCTCTGTGTGCTGTTGAGTAACCAATAACGCTTCTCTTTTTGTTGCTGTGACAGGAAGCTCAGAGCCAAATGTGTAGCCTGCCTCTAGCAAGGATTCAGGACCAAATGGTGTCTATTTCTTTGTGGCTTTGTTTTTACATTTACTTCCTACACCATTTTATCCAGTGGGTGACATTCAGTTGGCTTTGGAATGAGGTGGGATAAAGATGATAAATCGTAGGAAGGAAGGAAGAAAGGAAGGAAGGAAGGAAGGAAGGAAGGAAGGAAGGAAGGAAGGAAG
>NW_027397063.1:109501436-109551819 GCF_003265705.2 Callorhinus ursinus
GAAGGAAGGAAGGAAGGAAGGAAGGAAGGAAGGAAGGAAGGAAGGAAAGAAGGAAGAGAGGGAGAGAGGCCCATGATTGTGTGTGTGAGAGGTAGAGAGTGAGAAACAGAAATGAGGGAAGAGCAAGAGCGTATGTGTGCATGAAGAATTCGGGTGCATCTTTGTGGGTAACAATAAGAACGTCCTAGCACCTGCCAAGAGTCTCACATGAGTCCCACAGGACCCTACTGGCAAAGACAATGACTGACCAAGCCACTGGCTTAATGGGCAGGAGATCAAAACTAAAACTGCTGATATCATTGTCCATGCCTGTAATACCCATGGCCATCATTCCTGAGAAGTCACCACGCACTGTGTACTTCACCATGATGTCCTTTTGTATTTAGGAGTAATTTGCATACAATAAAATGCACAGATCTTAAATATTCAGCTCAGTGAGGGTGTTTTTATGTTTATTTTCTTACTGAAGTATAATTAACACGCAGTGTTATATTATTTTCAGGTGTACAATACAGTGATTCAACAATTCCATACATTAGAGTTTTGACAGTTATACACACTCACATAACTCTCAGTCTAGTGGAGACAGAGACCATGTTCATCATCCTACAAAGTTCCTTTGTCCCACTTTCCACTCAGTTCCCTTCCACAAAGACAATTGTTTGATTTCTATCACTATGGATTCCTCTTGTCCATCCTAGAATTTAACATAAAAGGACTCATGCTGTAAATTCTCTTTTGTGTCTGATTTCTTTCACTCAGCATAATGAGATTCCCCCATGTTGTTATGTGTCAGTCATATGTCCTTCTTATTGCTAAGTAGTATTCAATTATAATGGATATCCCATAATCTGCTTATCTTTTCATGTTGATGAACATAAAGGTTTCTGGTTTCTGGCTATTATGAATGAGACTGCTCTGAACCTTCTTGAGTAAGTCTTTTTGTGGATATAAGTTTCCACATCTCTTGGATAAAAAGAGAAATTTAGTGCTGAGTCATAACATAGATGTATGTTTAACTTTGTAAGAAATTGACAAACAGTCCTCCATGGTGGTGTGCCACTTAAATTCCTCCCAGCAGAGTGTGAAAGTTCCAGTTCTTCCACAACTTGGTATTATCAGTGGTTTTAATTTTAGTCATTTTAATGGATATCTAGCAGTATCTTATTCTGGTTTTAAATTGCTTTTTCCAGATGAATAAATGTATTGATTATCTTTTCATGTATTTATTGTACATCTATATATCTTTTTTTTTTTTTGAGCTTTCTGTTCAAATCTTCTGCCCATGTTTTTATTGGGTTGTCTTCTTATTGTTGAGTTGTAAGAGTTCTTGGTATTTTCTGGATATAAGTCTTTTGTTAGATTATATGTATTACGAATATTTTCTCCCAGTCTGTGTCTTGCCTTTTTATTTTCTTAACAGTATCTTTCAGTGAGCAGAAATTCTTAATTTTGATATAGCCTAACTTATCAATTTTATCTTTTATGGTTAGTGCTCTCCACATCCCAACATAGAAGTCTTTGCCTAGCCCAAGGTGACTAAGATATTCTCCTATGCTTTCCTAGATTGATGGCTCTGGTTTTATATGTTACATTTATAAACCATCTCAAATGAACTTTTGTGTGTGGAGTGATGTAAGGGCAGAAGCTCATTTTCTCACCATATGGATATCCAGTTTTTCCAGCAGCATTTGTGGAAAAGTCTTTCTTTTCTCCCATTGAAACAACTTGGCACCTTGGTCCTTCACCATGTCATCATATATAATCTTCATAACCCTGCAATATGTTTTCTGTATTTTACAGATGAGGAAACTGAAGCTCAGGAAGATGAGCTAACTTACCCAAAGTCACAGGACCTCTGAAATGAGGCATGTGATTCACACACAGTTCTGCCTGTCTATGAAGGCAACACATTTAGATACCAACGATGCAGGCTCCTTCTTTCAAAGACCCCCTCAAAGCCACTTCCCCCGGGGAAGACCTCCCAACAATTTTAATCTTCTTCTCTCTCACTTTTCTAAACTCCAATTGCACTTAGCACTTGCACTTAGTTCTGGTCACGTGGCTGTTATACTGAGGTGCACCATTTTCTAATTGATACCTACGTCAATTCCCAAAACCTGTTCTTCTGTTTCCAACAAGACTGTTTCGAAGTTAGCAGAAGCCAGGTCTTAAATTTAGTTATGCCTTCTGTATCACCAAGCACAATGTTGGGGGGGATAGTGAGTGCTCAACAAATACTTTCCCAGAGTGGAAAAATGCATGCATTTGAACAGTGGATCCCTGTGCCCATCCTACCTTGTTCAAGGCATGTGGACTTCCATATGATGTCACCAGATCCTGCCTCAGTTCACCCAGACATGAATAGTGTCATTGCCCTCACATGCAGAGAGGTTCAGAAGAGACAGCAGGGCAGAATCCTCATCGGCCTGCCCCCCAAGTCTACCCATTGATGGATGCCTCCAGTTGTTTGGGTACGCAGGTGATGAAGCTACAGATTAGCAAAAGAATGGTGGGCTCTGGAACTAAAAGGAATTACTTTCAAGAAGTTTTCTAAATGCCCCAAACAATTCATAAGCAAAACTAAAGTTATGAACATTTTGACAAACACAATGACTTTTCCCCATAACACATGTCCTTCCTAAAGCCCACCCACAGTTTACAACTTGGAGAGATTCAGGATAGAAGAGTAATGCTGAGCTTTTTTTTTTTTTTTTTTTTGCAAAATTTGCTCTTTTAGTGGGAGAATTCACCTAGGTAAAACTTGGAAATTAAGGAAGTGGGCAATTAGCCATTAAATAAATGGAGAGTTTGAAATAGTGTGACCCTTTCAAAAACAGTTAAATACCCAGAAAACCATAGCTTTGTCATAAATGTGAAGCATGTATATGCTACTATACACAGAGGAATCTCAAAAGGGATTGAAGACTGAATCACAGGCATTGTTGGACAGGGAGGCTTCCGAACCATCCCAAGGAAGTCATTTTGAAGAACTAAAAAGGCCAATCTCACCAAGAACTCAGGTTCTTGAGCTGAGCTGCAGGCCCCAGAGGCCCAAACTGGAAACTCAAAGGGCACCAAGGAATACAACTAAGAATCAGCACCTTCCTAGGGCAGGGGGGTCTGGGGGTCAGAGAAACCATGCACCCAGGGCCCACCCAAGGATGATGTGGTTAGTCAGAAGTTAAATTAATTTTTCAAAACAGCCTATCCTTTAGAGAAGTGGATGGAATGGTTTCCACCCCAAGAACATTGTCAGCATGAAATCACGGGCTGGCGGGAACAGACACTGAGGTCACCAGGGAAGAGATCAGGCAGCCTCTAGAGAAGCAGGAGGTGATAAATCGGGAGCACAGAAGGGCAGTGTCCAAGAATCCAAAAGGAATGAGAAAGCAGAATGGTAGAACTCGTGATGAAGATATGAAATCTAGGTCATAAAAAGGAAAACACTCCTGATGGCGAAGCCAGGAAGGAATCTAGCTCTAAAGTCGCTTTCGTGGGATCAGTGGGCCACCCCTAATCCCGGGACACAGTTGAAATTTCGGTTTCCACAAAGTTAAGTGGAGAATTCAGCAAATCTCTGGGAAACTGGGGACAAAGAATTCAGGCTTTAAAAAAAAAAAAAGACTGCTTGTTGTTTTCTTCATCTAAATTAGACTACATTTAGAATATATTTTCAGCTCTACCTTTAGAGCTCTCCAAATAGAAACTTGCAGTTAAGGGTGAGTCTTGCCACTTCAGTAACTCAAGAGGAAGTTAGATTTTGAGTCAAATCTGTTTATTAAACGGTTTTCCAAAAGTCTCCTCAGGTCTTTGCAATCTTTTAGAATTCTCTGAAGATAAAAAAAAAAAAGAGCAGCAGCAAGTCTCTCACCAGATACAAGGCAATTTGCTGAAAATATATGTATGTACACAGAAACTCAATTACCCACACAAATAAAAGGAAGCGCACATAATTCACAAACAGCCATTAAGCCACGTGGTATCAATGGTCACCCTTAGGAAAGGTTGGCCATAGGAGGGAAGGCCCTATGCCATGCACCTCACAAACAGGAATTTAATCCTCAAAGAAAAGTCTGGGCTAATAATAACATTGGTGACCTATATAAATTACCTCATTTAGTTCTCAGATCAAGCCTTAGAAAGAAGCTCTGCCATTATTCCATTTAACAGATAAGGAAAGATTTGAAAGACACTAAAGAATGTTCCCATGGTCATATGGCTATTGAGTGTGGGCCGGGAAATTAGTCCAAGTGTCTCATCCTATCGTTTGTGCCTTTACCGACTAGACCTTTTGTATATTTTACAGATGTGGAAACTGAGCCCTAAGGAAGGTAAATAACACCAAAGAACATAGAGAGAGTGAGTGGCCACATCAGAATTTGAATTCCAGTCGTTCTAATTCCAAACTTCCATGCTTTTAAACTTGGTGTTGTATTAAATTGACTTCCACACCCAACCTAACTTCTACTTGGATATTATTTGAGGATTGCATAAAATGTGAAATCAGGGAAATTCCAAGGGCTTCAACCCAATATCCAAACTCCACAGTAAAGGGCTGTCTCAAAAGAAGCTGGATAGATGTCCAAGGGACCTGCCCTGACCATGTACTTCACACTGTCCTGGAAGATGGTCTACAGCACCTCTTGGACAACAGCAGAGCCAACCACATACCACAGTCCATTCACACCTGCCCTGGCAGTGAGGGTATAACTATTTAGGATTTAAAGTGAATACATGTAGGGAATGTGGGGAAAGGTTGTCTATTGCTTTGGATTTTTTTAATTGATCAATTAACTTAGAACTCACAGCAGATGGATGGAAGATGCATACATCACAGGAAGTAGTGGACATCTGCTGCTTGCCATCTACCACCCTCTCCCCATTGCTGGGTTCATTCATTCATTCAAGGTTCTCTGCCTTCCCTCAACCCAGGAGTGAGCATGTGACCCAGACTAGACCAATGGAACCCTCCCAGAAATTGAGTCTTGAGTGGAAAGATGCAGAGAGGTTTCTGCAAGCGATTCATTCTGGCAGCCATGTCCTGGACACAGTGGCAATTGGTTCCTGCTACCAAACTTCCCAGAGCTTCTAAGTCCCTGTGGTTCAGAAACAGGGTCCAGCAGCTTTCTCTTCAATTCTGTCATCCAGCACATATCCTCCCACACATTCCTGTTCTGCACAAGTTAGGTAGCGTGGGTTTCTGTTGCCTGCAACCGTAAAATCCTACCTGAATCTCCAGTTGACCAAGGTGAGGCATCTCGACACTAGAATCTCAGCATCAGAATCCACTGTAGAGATCAAGAGGTGAGTGGCTGATATGGAAAAGTGAGGGAGAGGAGAAATGAGGGCTGTTTTGAGACATTTTGTTGGGTTTCTGTAGAGTTTTACACTCCTGAAATCTTCTCTATCCCTGGTATGATTCACACCTTTCACTGTTACTCATCATTTAAACCTACAGATTTATTGTCCTGGGAGAAGTATCTCAGCTGTCTAAAGTGCGATGTTAATGAGGGCAGCTTTTCTGACTGGATTTCTGTGGGCTGGTTCCCCTAGTTCTGAATCACAGACAAGAATGGTCCTCGAAACCTGATCAAAGCCCTTTTGACACTGTATAGGGCTGGGGTGATGAAGCTGATGGACAACACTAATCACTGCCACAAACTCAGGCTCAGCTCACATTCCTTAAGACCCTGTTTCATACCAGGTAGTGCATTAGGCACCTCACCTGCATTATCTCATTGGCCATCAGGCAGGCACTGTGACAAATGAATCCAAGTGTATTACAAATAAATGACATAATCACAGTGAAGAGGGTAAGGGAGGAAGGAACTGAGCTAAGTAACTTTGGAAAACAGTATCCTGACTCTGTACTCTGAGGCTAAAGACAAAAAGAAAGTACATAAACACCGTACTCTAGTTCGTACATTTGTTTCTCACAGGGGTATTGGGTTAACAATTCTGGACTTACTTTCTCTGTATACCAGCGTGGAACATAGAAGAAAATATGTTGCAGACAATGAGAACCACGAAAGAAGTTATAAGTAAGGCAAGGGGGAAGCTGGAGTAAACAGTTGTGGTGCTTGGTGGGAGTGGGAGGGAGCAGTGTGAACTTATGGCTATGTTTTTTGTTATAGTCAAATATACATAACAGAAATTTTTACTTTTTTAACCCTTTTTAGGTGTATAAGTCAGTGCCATTAAGTACATTCACACTGGGGTGCAACCATCACCACAATCCACCTCCTCAGCTTGGCCATTGTCCCAAACTGAAACTCTGTACCCACTAAACAATAACTCCTCACTGTCCCACTGCTCTGCTCTTGTAGTGTCTTTGGCTTTCGTATCAAGTCTCATACTTATTTTAGGCATTAAGAAGATGATGATAGTTGATAAATGATAGATAGGTAGATAGATAGATGATATTCATGTTTGCATAGGTTAGGATACACACATGTGTGTTCTAACTCTGTCTGTCTCCTAAGACAGCCTAGAAGTAGGAATAGCCCACTGAAGGAAACCAGTGCTCCTTGGAGAAATGGTTGATTCTAGGGCTGGAGCAGGAAAAATCCAAGATGACCTGGTGGTAAAATGTAAAAAGGTGATTATAAAAAAGAAGAAAAGAAGGCATGTTAAAAGGCACAGGATTCAACCTCAAAGAGCTTCCAATGACTGAAGCTGGAGTAATCTGGGCAATAAAATAAATAACAGTACTATTGGATTATAACCCAAAAAAATAAAATAAATACCCCTGAGTCCATAGTGGGTAAGTAAATGATTGAGTGAATGAATGAATGAATGGATGAATACATACATACATACATACGAGAGAAAGTACAACACTTCCTTACAGAAGAATTCCAATTAATAAATGTAAACAGAATGAGAAAAATAGAAAATCACTATTAAACACCACAGTAGTACCTACTGAAGTACTGAGAGACACTGAGAGACACTGAAATTAGTGAGTGAAAATTTAAGAAGAAACAAGTTATTTCCATAATCTCAAACGATTTCCCCCTGAAATAAATATTTATTAATTTCAAAGGTAAAACACGGTTATTTTACAGCAGAGAAACCACCTTAGCCAACTGATCAAGGCTAACATTGCTAGTGATGTCATTATGATGGCATGTACCACCGGATAGGATCCACTCAGAAGGGCAGGAACATCACCTCTGTGGTATTCCTCTCCCAAATCCAAAACTCATATGATCCTGAGAAAATGTCAGACAAACCCAAATTGAAGGACATTCTACAAAATACATGATCAGTATTCTTCAAAACTATCAAAGTCATGAAAAGCAAAAACGACTCGGGAACTGTCCTAGATCGGGATGGGGGGAGGCCAAGGAGACACGATGCTTAAGTGCAATGTGGTGTCCCAGATTGGATTCTGGAACAGAAAACATCAGTAGGAAAACTGGGAAAATCCTACCATCATCTGTAGTTTAGTTACTAGCATTGTGCCAGTGTTAATGTCTTAGTTTTCTTAATTATACTGTTATTTATATAAGATTTTAACATCAGGGAGAACTTGGTAAAGGGTATACTAGGGAACTCCCTGTACTGTTTTGGCAACTTCTCTATAAGTTTAAAATTATCTCAAAATAAGAAGTTTTTTAAAAAATAGAAGTTTTTTTTAAATACCTGAAAGAAAATCGAAGCACACAGAGTAAATACTTTGAGAGTCCTGAAACACCATCCTTCTAGACAAAGAAGGCACATCTTCATTTTTCATGAATTAGTTACTCATAGTAGGAGTTCACCACCCCACCCACCCAGGAGTATAGAATCTAAGGGGCAATTGGTTGGTCAGGCGATGTATTTAGGAAATCACTGTGGCATGTGGTGAGGCAGATCTCAATTTGAGTTGGGGGAATTTGCCAGGGGAAAGTTGTTTCATATCTCCAAAAGGTAAAAATATCTTTCCAGGGTTACTGTGGAAATTAAATGAGGTCATGCTAAGAAAGCATTTTATCCATAATTGGCGTTCAATAAAAATCCTTCCTTTTCTTTTCTCTTGCTTTAAACGTTTTGGAATACAAAAGGAAAACAACATGGGGTAGCTTTTACATCCAGTCCTTATAATCTAGATTGAGACAAAATACACACATGTGTGAAACAATTACCAAAGAACAGAATTACACTCTGATAAATCAAATGCTGAGTTCACCTGAGCGGGGCGGGGGGGGGGGGGGGGGGGGGGGGGGGGGGGGGTCGGTACATTCCAGAGTACAACCCACACAAAATCAGAGTTGGGAGCCACAGGAGCTAGCGTCCCCCTGGCAGTCTCCAAGAGGATAGGACCGTCCTGGGTGGTGTGCACAGATAAAGGAAGGATGGGACTGGGAGGGACAATTGAGCCCAGAGGGGAAAAGCAAAAGCCTGAAGACAGAAGGACCTCTGGGTGGGCACCAGGTATTCGCAACCCGCAGATTGGAGCAGACCAGGGGGAGATACACTCATTCGGAGCTCAGGATGAATGTAGGAAAACACCAAAACCAGACTAACAAGGGAATAGAGGCAGATCCTGGGGAGGCTGAAAGGCAAGCTGAGTCATTCTTGATGCCAGAGGCAGGAGAGGCTGTGACGGGTTGGTGAGTAAAAGTGGGGCTCACGGAAGCATATAATGCTGTAGTTTGAACTGGATTTGCTAGAAGTGTTTTAAGCAGAGGAGACGTGTGATCCTAGCATGGTATCTCAGGCAGGGTTCTGTTGCAGGAAATCACAACCACTGTGGCAATGTTAAGTGGAAAGAGAATTCAGTGCCTAGAAAACCACTGAAAGGCCTAGAGGATTGAGCCTCTGGGCTGTTCTATTAGAGACACTGCCAACTGGTGAAGCCTTTTTGGAAAGCTGCAGGATGGCACCTACCAAAACTAAATGTACATAATGTTTGACCCAGGAATTCCACACAAGAACAAACTCAATTCCAGAAACATCTATTCTGGAAAAGATATGTACCTATGAACACAAAGGTAAATACACAAGGCTATTTGTTCATAGGAGCATTTTTTTTCTACTAGTGAAAAATTAGAAACTTCTAAATGGGAAAGGTTAAGGTATGATACAAAATATTATGTGCTCATTAGAGAATATATGGAGCATTTATGGAAAGAAATCCCAGGCACATTGTTACTTAAAAAAAACAAGTCACAAAACAAAAGTCAAAGTATGTCCCAATTATGTGTTTTAAAGTATATGGACTGAACAAATGCAAAGCAGCGTTCATCATTCCTGCCACGTGGGGCAGGAGGCAAGATGATAGGACCACTGGCCCAGAAGCCTACAGTGTGTTCCTCTGAGCTTTCCTGCATTGTTTGAACTTTTATGGGGAGCACGGATCCATGCATGACCTGTGTGCTAAAAATATCAGTCACCAGGGGCGCCTGGGTGGCTCAGTTGGTTAAGCGACTGCCTTTCGGCTCAGGTCATGACCCTGGAGTCCCAGGATCGAGTCCCACATCGGGCTCCCTGCTCGGCGGGGGGGGTCTGCTTCTCCCTCTGACCCTCTTCCCTCTCGTGCTCTCTGTCTCTCATTCTCTCTCTCTCTCTCAAATAAATAAATAAAATCTTAAAAAAAAAAAATCAGTCACCGGTCACCTCCTCTGAACTTCTCCCTAAAATGCAATAAAGTAAACAAGCTTGGCCTTGATTCAGATCACGATAGGGGTGGGTGAGCAGTGACATTCCTCTTGGATAAAAAATGAACTATTGTCCATCTCAGGTAAAAGTGATGAACTGAAATGGAGCGCCAAGCCCAGGTCTTCCGATTTTTCTCTAGTGGCTTTCATGGTGGACAGAGGGGTGAGACAGCTCATGTTTCCTTTGTGTACCGGTTAGGTTGTACCAAAAGGGACGTATTGAAAGGATAAGGGAAGACTGAGGATCTAGGCTTGGAAAATAGACAGAAAACAGGAAGCCAGGCAGCCCAGGGCCACAGGCAAGCCCCGATCCAGGCAGAGTGTTGTCACGCCATCCCCACCAGGGCCAATGCCACCCAGCTCCACCTGCCACAGCACATCTCCAATGGACTGGGCGTCCTGCGTCACTTCCTGAAAATTCCAAGTTTGGGTGGAAGTGTCTTATTTGCCAAGCAAACAAGGAGTAAGGAATGAAGAGTATTTGTCACCCTCCTTGGTTTTATGGTAAGCATCTGGGTCCCGCCCCTCCCCAAGACCCCTCGAGGAGAGATGTGTCTCCAACAAGAAGGATGCTCTGATGCCGAGAAGGCCAACAGTGGCGAATGTCAACCACACTTGGGTTGGCTGAAAATTTTGCCTGATTATGAATCTGATCCCCTGCCTGCCTGTTCATTTAGTCATAGCAAATTCATTTGCTTCTGATTTCTGAACACTTCACATTAGCTGAGCACTTTACAAACTGCATGAGGGAAGAAGGCTCCAGAGAGAAAAGGGAGCCCCGCTTCTGAAGAGGGCATCGGTAGTGACATCCACAAGACATTTATTTATTGAGCTTCAGAACAGAGGAGGTGACTGATGCCCTGTTCCACAGGCCTCAGTTGAAGCTATGTGCCCCATTTCAAGTGCCCCATCGTATCAGGAAACGAAGCAGATGATTGGAAAGAGTCTAAGCTGGCTGGCTGGGAGGGCTGGGGCAGGGGCAGGGGTTGGGGGTCGTATTCATTGCCTTCAGCGGGCTGACAGGTTATATTCCAGAAAGAAGCTATTCAGCCTAGACAGGGAGACAAAAAAGCAAATTCAATTGAGGTTCATAAAACTTATGAAGCATATGCTGAAAAGTGCCTCAGCAACTCACTCCTCAGCCTTGTCCCATAAATAACACAAGGACAAAGGGGTAAGGGAAATGAAATTGGAGACCAGGAAAAAAAATCTCTTTTGCACAACAAGGAGTTTAGCTGAGGAGGAGCATATGCCTGCAGAGAATAATAGTGGCCAGAGCACACAGGATACAGTGTGTCTTTGGAGGGGCCCGTTTCTTTTTAATTTTTTTTTTTTACCACTTTTGGCATTTGCGAGTGTGTGGTATTGGCACTTCTTGATTTAGAGCGCAATTACATGTTTATTGGAAAAGGAAGGACTCGGAGGGTGAGTATTTCCCACATGTAAGAACAGTTCATAAATGCCATCCTGGCTTCTGCTTGTCACCCCAGGCTCTCCGCATGACCCTCGGCACGCTGAGAAAGGAACTCTGTGAATTTTTTTCTCTCAGGGAAGTCCCTGGCAGATGGTGGCCCCAAGCAAAGAGGGGTCGGGAGGTTTGGTCACCTCTCGACACACATCCGAGTCCCTGTGTGCGGATGGCTGAAGGAGCACGTACATGCTGTTTCCAGCACTCTCTTGCTTTCATCAGGCCACACGGAGGAGTGAGCAGGGGAATATCAGCCTCCAAACTGTAACCACACACCAGAAGCCCCTTGCCTAAAACCACATTCCACTTTCTCAGCCAGTAGACCAGAGGCCAAAATAAAGGGGCGAGAAGATACCATTAACAACGAATGTTGTTGAACTTTTTTCTAACGGGCCAAGAAAAGCAAAAAAGACTATGGCCCATCTCTCTCTCTGGCCATTCTCTTGGCTTTTGGTCAAGTCACTCCTGGTCAAAATGAAGGGGCAAGAGTCGCCTCTGAAATCATAACTCAGGGAGAGCAGTATTTGTGTGGTAAACACAGCCAAGAAGTTGAGGCATGTGATCAAAAAGAAGAGACAGGACAAGAAATCAGGCTAAATAGGAACAGAACGAAGCCTAGCCAGATCTGGAAACCCCGTGGCTTGTCAGTCAGTGTCCTCACAAAGGATTGTTTCCATTACCTTTTATTTTAAGGAACAAGAGACACAGGAAGCCTCAGGCCATAACCTAAGACAAAGCAAGGGCTAGAAAGGCCAATTCTCCTGCAGAGAACTAGACTATTGTTTCCATTACGCACTCATATTGCCCTCTGTTTTCACATAAAATCTAGTGCCTATTTCAAAAAGAGGAAATGTATTTATGTCAGCTAGCCCATTGTTACGGAAGTTATTTTTATCAGTTACAAATGTGTGCAGCTGCAAATAACAGAAAACCTGAGTACCAAAGGCTTAAATAGATCAGGATTTATTGGTCTTCTGCGAAAAGCAGTCTGGGGGTCAGCAGTCGAGCAAGAGCTCAGAAGCTCAACATTGGCATCGGGATCCCAGGCTCCACTCTACTGTCTGCCCCACAGCCTTCTATTTTAGGCCTCTGTCCTCATTCTTGCTGCCTCATGGTTCCAAAATAGCTGCAGCACCTCAGTCATCCCATCTATGTTCAGGCAGGAAGAAGAGAAAGAAACAGAAAGGGGAAGAATTTGAATTGAGAAAGCAAATACTTTCCCCAAAATTGCTTAGCAGCATTTTCCTTACAACTTAGTGACCAGAATGTTGTCATACAGCCACTCTTAGCTGCAAGGGAGTCTGAGAGGTCTGCATTTTTAGCTGGGCATATCGCCAACCCCTAACAAACTTACCATCCTGTTAAAAGTGCAAATACATGTTGGACAGACCAGCAGCAGAGTCACCAGAATGGTTGGGCTGTGTATCTGTCATTTAGTGCAAGTGTTGTCATCTGCTGAGTTCCGATGGTTGTGTGAAGAACACTGGCATTTTACAGTAATGTACAAATGCAAAATGCTGATAATTTTGCCTATGGATTCGTCTTAATAGCTCAGTTTTCCACACCTCTAAAGCGGGTCTAAGCAGAGCTGGAATTACCTGGTGTGAAACATGCATTTCATTTAGTTTTCTCCTCAGTTGCACAGAATCTTCCATTTTCATAATTACCCAGTTTCCAATTCCATGAAAAGCCCCTAAGCTGCCTCATGAAAGTCTGCCTTTGCGATTGTTGCTGTTAAGTGAGGGGGCACAGATCACATGGACCTTCGAATCATATTGTCAGAACTCCTGCATCCCCACCTGCTCCTGCTGCCGGCCCCTGGGCACTTCCAGGTGGAGGTGGAGGGAAAAGAGGAAAGAGAGAGAAGAGGGTGAGTGGGTGGGGAGCTGAGACAGCTCTGGCACCCAGTCTGACTGCCCAAGCAGTTCCTAGTCCCAGCTCCCACGGCCAGGGCTCGCCAGAGAGGCTCTCAGCCTGGCACTGGTAGCAGCTACGGAGTGCCCAGGAGAATCAAAGTCTCTTGGCCGCGGTCCCTCCCTGGCCATCACCTCCTCGGTTCACACCTCCAGAAAACAATGAGCCATCTGACAAGAAGGGCATGGGCTGCCACTTTGCACTGTCATTTCTTCCAGAGAATTCCTTTTTGAGTGCACTCCACTCTGTGTGGATGACCTGCCGACAGGCCACTGCCGGTGCTCATGAGGTTGTGGGACAACATAATATCTCAGAGAGGTCCTGACCACAGGACCATGTCACAGGTCTGGAACCCTCTTGAAAGTTAGTCTTTCAAGGGGCGCCTGGGTGGCTCAGTCATTAAGTGTCTGCCTTCGGCTCAGGTCATGATCGAGGGTCCTGGGATCGAGCCCCGCGTCGGGCTCCCTGCTCTGCGGGAAGCCTGCTTCTCCCTCTCCCACTCCCCCTGCTTGTGTTCCCTCTCTCGCTGTGTCTCTCTCTGTCAAATAAATAAATAAAATCTTTAAAAAAAAAAAAAGAAAGAAAGAAAGAAAGTTAGTCTTTCTCTACCTCCAACTCTTGCTATTGGCTCTAAACGCACCAGGCATCCATCATCTGTCATATCAAATGTCATTTTCCCTGGCCACCCTCCCTAACACATTAGGTGTTTCCTGGCTCTCCTTTATTTTCCTTCACAGTGCTTCTAGTATACCTACGTTGCTTACATGTGTAAGAGCTCCGTGAGGGCAAGCATCTGCCGGTTTTGTCCCCTGTGCCTAGAGCAGTGCCCAGCAGAGAGGATGTGCTCAGTAAATGTCAGCCCAATCATTTGGAAGTAAACATTCATTGAGTATGCTTAGTCATGATTTTAAATGCTTTACCTATATTAATTCATTTACACTTTATAGCAACCGCTGAGGTAAATGCTGTCATCCCCTTTTTCAGATGAGAAAAGTAAAGCTTGGAGAGGTTAAGTTTGCACCATAAATGGCGGAGCTGAGATGCAAAACTAGACAGCAGCTGCAGAGCCATGATGTTGGCCACTACTCTGTTCTGCCCCCACATTGTAGTTTCCATAACATAGTGGGCTGGGCTGTAGCAGGGCCTATCCATTAGCATGGGAACCTCATTCAGCTCTGCAGTCATCTTCTTCTCTCTTCTCAGACGCCGCTTCCCCACAGCTTGAAGTGACCCCAGATCTCCATTAGTACTTCACTAATTGGGCACAAAAATAGACACTGGTAAATGTATTTAAAACAGTCTTAAGGTCCTTAAATGCTTGGGAGAGTCCTAGGTTTGTTGGAAATAATAATATTTTAAAGCCAGCTGTGAAAATGGTTATCCTTTTCTGCTCAAGGAGTTTCAGTGACGGCACATAGAATTTATTGAGTACCTACTGCATGTGCACAGGAGCAATGCTAATGCTTTTCAAATCCTTTCAACAATCCTGTAATGAAGGCAACATCATCCTGTTTTTGAGTTGGGAAACAGAAGCCTCACGAGTTTCAATTAATTGTCTAAGTTTGTGTCATAAGTGGAGGACTGGTATTCCCACTCACTGGGTTTCACCATTTTGTGAAAGAAATAAGCACCTACCCAGGCCTGAGGTCCTCACAAAGAAAATTTATGAAGTAGTAAACATTCAACCATGGTCTCAAAGGAAATAAAGATCCATAAGACATCATGCGATCCATAAGAGAGTTTAACAACCTGAAATTTTCCATCCCGATGAGAGAAAGTGTTACATTTCTTCCAACAATTGTGCTGTTTCTGAAATTATCACAGAGCCAGTTGATAAATTGCATGGGGAAAGGAGCATCGTGACTGGGCCCTCACATCTCTGCCCAGCTTCTCCCAGAGAGACAGCCCACCTTATTCACAGCTCCTTTCTGCCAAGGTTTTTTAGCTTTATTCCAAAGACCAAACCCATCCTCAAAAGATAACTGGCCCATCGCTGGAGATGATGATGAGCTTGTAATTACCTCCATTTTACAAAGGAGGAAGACTCAAGAGTTTGAGTAAATTGCCTGAGGTCATTTATTTTGTGGTCAGAGCTGCCCAGGCTTGAGCCTCCACTGGATGACACTAAATCCTGTGCTTTTCCTCCATTTCTAAGAGGAGCTTCATTGTCTAGCATAGGATGTAGAGGCCAAGGAAAAGGAGGAAGAGAGAACATGTTGTGGGCATTAGCAGCATCATTGGAATTAACTGATCTGGCTCGGATTTTGACTTTGGAGGATGCCATATCTACACGTGTTAAAAAGCCATTGATTTACTTCATAGTCCTAACTCATGAGGCTTGTTATGTGAAGCCTTGGAGGTTCTGTCCCCACAGAGAAACGTCATCAGGCTCTCTCTGTAAAATGTATCCCCCTAGATATCAGGGTTTAGAGATTTCTAGGATTCCTGTTCATTTCCTCAGTCAAGCAAGTGGTATGACTGAAGGACATCTAGGGCCTTTAGATGACAGGCCACATGTCATGATGGCTTGGAGTCTTCCATGGGCTCTGAAGTCTGACTTCCGGGGCCAGGTTCCATCTCTGCCACCAACCAGATGAATAACTTCAGTTTCTCCCACCAATAAAATGGGGTTAGCTGGCACATTCTTTGGGGTGGGCATGAGGGCTGGACAAGTTCATGGATGCCAAGCCCTGAGCACAGTGCTGGCACTGAACAAGCTCCGCTATTTTTTATTTCTGTCCCTTCCAGCTGGAAGTCAAGGTTCCCACAGAAGCCACTTCTGCCCAGCTGCAGGGAGTTAACAGGGCAGAGGAGGTAGAACCTGCTCTTCCTTCAAAGGTCAGCAAGACATTGCCTCAGGGCCCTCTGACTTCAGGCTCCCCGAAGGAATCACTCAGTGTAGGTGAGCCGGGAAGCAGCCCTGCGTCCTGCCACCACAGCTCGTGGGCAATGTTTGCCGAGGAACACCATGGCTCAGGGAGAAAAGTGAGGCCAAGGAAAAGACCCAGGAGCAGCTTGTTTGCAAAGCAACCATCCAGACTCTAAGTACACTTTTTCAATAAAAATGTCTGAAAATACTGTTTTTCTTTGTTTACACCATTTCTAGCAAGGAAACGTTGTCTAAGAGACACATTACCATAACTGTGGTCACCCTCTGTGCACATAACCTGCTTCTTTCACAAAATATAATTATTCCCGCTCTCCATGCTTTTAGCCCAAAATTAACTTGTAGCAATTTAAAAGGTCAAAGCTGGGATCAAACTGCGTGTGTTTTAATCTCCAAAAAAATGTAAATTGGGCAAAAATTTCAAAAATAACAAGCCCTGTGGGTAGACTATATATTCACGAAAAGATTCCCATGACATAGGAACTGGTCTTTGGATAACCAGCTTTGCGTCTGAGCAGCAGATGTAACCTCTGATGAGGTATTAGCCATGGTACAGGAAATGCTGATGCTTTATTGAAAAGGAACACGCAAACAGAATAGAAACATCATGGCCTCCAACACATTCCATGGTTGAAGTGAAGGTTGTTTCCAGTGCAGTGGCCACAGTGATTTATTCGGCCAAATGTTTAAAATATATGCCGTGGTATGTTTGGAACTGGTTGTACTTATTTTCGCCGACAGAAACCATATCTGCCAACTCCATGTCTGGGTAGAGGAGTTGGGATCTGGGGATATAAATTCCACCAATGGGCACCATAAACCGTCCTGAAAAAATGAGCTCCACTTTGTACAGAAACAAAATGCATTCCTTTCCACATGGCTGTTCTTCAACAAGAAATAATGAAGGAAAACAGTGCTGAAATGTGCTGTGCGATTCTTAACGGCATTTTAATAGTTCAAATTAGGAGCAAAAGGCCTCTCGGCATGCGGTTTTGCATAAACATTGCCCTTCCGTGAGAGTAATTGGGATGGGGAGAGACGAGCAAGGGGAGAGGCGTCAGACGGCAGGCCGCGGTCCCCGCACGGTCAGGTGGCTGGCCACACAGGCTCCCCTCGGCCCCGCAGTAGCGGCAACCAGACCCAGAATGTCATGGCAGAGCAAATCCTCTCAGCACCCCTCCTTGGGAAACGACTTACAGTGTGAAGTGCCCTCCACACACAGCTGACCGCCTGGGGGCTTGGATGCTGCAACCACTTAATTTATGTAACATTCAGCTAGGGAAGAGGGCTTGAAAAGTAAGAGGCAAATGACTCCTCACTTGCCACCAAAATTCATCTTTTCTAATCGCTACAAAGAGGGCGATCATAATAATGAAATTCCAAGAGACAGACAGCCACAGGAATGTGTGGATTTATAATCTGGTGATGTACCTGAGACCACAGGATAGCAACGAAGGAGGCACGTGGACTTGTTTCTCCTGGGTAAAGTTGATGGCTCTACGTACGAACTGACACAGGCATCACAGACCTGTTCTAAGACAGATTTCACCATTCCTGTTCTAAACCTTGGGTACACACTCACGACCAAAACAGACAAGGTCACGGCTTTCAAGGAGTTCCCATGCTAGCCCCGAGGTGTCCAATAAACAACTCAACCAGCGGAATAATATCAGATAATAAGTGCTAGGAAGAAAATAAAACTGGAAGACGGGAAAGAGAGCACCTGCAAGGTCAGGGAAGCCTCTTTGAGAAAAGCATATTTAAGCTGAGACCTGAACGGCAAGATAGGAACAGCCGTGAAAAGATCTCAGGAAATAAACGTTCTTTGCAGAAGGTACTGCAAGTGCAAAGGCCCTGGGGTGAGTCTGTGCTATGTTTTCTTCCTTTCTCCATTCAAGCAGGTCATGTTATGTCACACCTTCTCACTACAACTTTTGTTGAACAGGGTAGAACATACAGAACATGACCACCTTAGTGAAGAAGTGAATGTAGGGCACAGAATCTCAAGAGAGTAGGAACATATGATTGCTGTTGTCTGGGTGCAAGAACTAATCTATAGAACTCCCTCTGAACCCTCTAGGGCAATTACCAACAGCAACAACACCTGGAATCAAAAGGTCTGAGTGGGGGAGGGGGGTGGAGAGGGTGGAGGAGGGGGATCCTGAAAAGGCATTTGACAAACACCAGGCTGTTTGTTAAGTTTTTAACAAATACTGAGGGATGTTGCCAAGGTGGCTGATCTGGGTCAGTCATGCGTTTTCCTCTGTCCCACAGTTCTCATGATGGCAACAATACCTCCTGTTGGGGGTCATCTGTGAAGGGGAGTTGAAATTGAGGATTATCAGCTGGAGCGGAAAGGGCCACCAGGAAGAGGAGCCTCTGTTCACTGAAGAGGGAGAAGTTGACTGTCTCTACATCAGGAGCCCTGTTTGAAGAAATGATGCTCCCAAGTGGCTTCAAAATGGTATTATATTGTGTCTTGAGAGGCTAGGATGGAAGCTGAATGGACCTTAGTTTTTCAGAATACAATTTTAGGGGAAGAACTATCATATGAAGCACCCTTCTGTTGAAATAGTCCCTTGAGGCACAGAGGAAATAGTAGAGATCTCTGGATGGCCTTTCCAAGCCTGTTGGGGATGTTCTTCTCTTTGGAATGGCAATGCCATTGTCAAGTCTGGTAAACATCCTATTCAGATGTAGCTCTTGAACAGCGACTACTTTTATAATGACAACCCGGGTTTGATCATTTTTCTTGTTGCTCATCTTTCGGGGGAACTGGCTCAGGCAACAGTAACAACAAAAATGTATTTTTTAAAAAAAAGAATAAATAGAATTCCTCCTACCTTCTCTCTTGAAATCTTGCATTTTCCTTCTTAATCTCTCCCTTGGCACCAGATACATCAAATACAATGTAGAAAAGTCTTTGACTTTCTCAAGAAGAATTAGGTGTTTTGATTTATATGATTGCTCTAACTGCATTACCCATGTGGGAAATTGTTGGCTAAATCAACATGATTAAATCATGTTCCAAGGGTTTCCTCACTGCACTCTTGTTTGAGCTATAGAGTGAATTTGATGAGGAATCCATAGCAAATGAAATAGAGACAGCCCTCACCAAAACAGAATGGATGAGCTTTTGCACAGGGACATTTGGCCTTGGAGTTCATAAATTACCTGTTGACTATGCATATAACTCTACGATATCCTTCAGGGGAATAGGTGCTCCAGTGTATCTGAAATTTGATATGATTCAACCGTCTTGACAAATGCATTACAAACTGGGAAATTGAATTTCTAACTAAAGTCAGAACTACACAACAGCACAACTGTTTAAAAAATGAAAAATGCAGCTCGTTAATTGGGATCTAACAATGCCAAACATCTAGCCAAACTGATTTTTGCTCCACTAAATTGAACAGTAGCTTGAGCAAATTGTTTGAGTTAGCCAATTGATAAGGAAATAAGTAGATACAGTCTATTCACAACAAAACGTAAGTATATAATCGGACTTAGATCACCCATAATCTCATCTGTTTTTGGCTATAGTAGCAATAAATTTTGGTGCTCACAGGTAAAAAGATGAATTGTTAGAATAGTAAGTGTTCCGTAAATATTTGTTGGAACATAGTAAATAAAAATAAATATATACACTGGTATCTCTGTAACTGTTAGAACAATAGCTTATATTCTGACACCTCACGGGTAAAAAATAAGTGGATGAGAAAGAAGTGACTGAGCAGGAAAGAATGAAAAATGGCAACACACAACCAACCCCATGGATTGAGGTTTCAGTTATTCTGGTTTATGACCAGATCTAGTACCCAGATCTTAATTTCTAAATACCATTCTTCAATAAAAGGAATCTTGGGGAAATGGCTGATTCCAGGACAGGGGAGGAAAAGTAAAAGACGAACCTAGAGCATCTTAGGCCAAAAAGTAAGACACACTCAGGAGGGCCTGGCTGGCTCAGTCAGTAGAATAGATGACTCTTGACCTTGGGGTTATGAGTTCAAGCCCCACATTGGGTGTAAAGAGTACTTAGAAAAGAAAAAAAATCAAGACATGCTCAAAAAATGATGGATATGTCAAAACAACACAGAAACCAACTGACCAAATGTGGGACAATTATGACAACAAGGTTAATAGTAATAGTAATAAATAATTGCCCATACAATAAAGTAAAATTTGTTAATCCATACCAACATACATAACTGAATAGACAAATAGATGAGAGAGAAAGGAAAGCTCTTTTTTGCTATTGCAAAAATTAATGTAGAACAAACGATGGTAAGAGAGAATTACCATGTGACAAATACTGTAAAAAACAATATATTTACATAGGTCTCAGAGTATCTCCCCATAAAGTACTTACTAATTGCAAAGGGGAAAATAGTAACTTGCCACTGGAAAAATCTTAACCAAGTTATCAAAGTTAATATCACAATTTATGAAACAGGTCAATCTCATGCCTTCTGATATGTTGCACAAGAAGGATACACTATCACTTTTGTGGTGTTCTTGTCAAAAAAGCATAATGTGAATTTAATCATCGTGAAAACCGGACAAATGCTAACTAAGGGACATTCCACAAAGTAACTGGCCAGTACTCTTCAAAAATGTCAAGGTCATGAATGACAAAGACAGAGGAGCAAGCTGTCACAAATTAAAGGAAACTATACACATTAAGTATTACAACTAAATGTAACGTATTAACCTCAGTTGGATCCTGGACCAGAAAAGAGACATTAGATGGACAACTGGAGAAATGTGAATAAGGTCTCTAGGTTATACAACAGTATTGCATCAGTGTTACATTTCTGATCTTTATAATTTTACTGCGGCTATGTGAGTTGGGTTAACATTTGGGGGATCTGGGTGAAGGGGTTCCAAACACTGTTTGTACTATTCCTGTGACATTTTGTCAGTCTGAAATTATTTCAAAATCAAGTATTAAAAAATAAACTGTTTATAATGGTTCTGGTTGGGGTTTGGCTGGAGGTGGCAAGCAGGGGGCAGGATACTATTAGAACCAGCTTTGTATGGGGCGCCTGGGTGGCTCAGTCGGTGAAGGTCTGCCTTGGGCTCAGGTCATGATTCCAGGGTCCTGGGATGGAGTCCCGCATCCGACTCCCTGCTCAGCGGGGAGCCTGCTTCTCCCTCTCCCTCTGCCTGCCGCTTCCCCTGCTTGTGTTCTCTCTCTCTCTCTCTGATAAATAAGTAAATAAAATATTAAAAAAAGAGAGAGAGAGAGAGAGAGACCAGACCGTGTGGTCTGCCAGAGAGCTAAGAAGTCAGCCACCAACAGGAGGCAGCAGTGACCTGAAAGTGCAAAAATTTAACTAAACCCTACAGAAACCTAATCCCATTCCTTTGGCCACACTTACCTATTTATACCCACAGGTGTTTCAGACCCCACCCTGCTTCCAACTGCTCTCAAAATGGAGAAGAAACTTCTTAATGGGGCTTGAGACGAGTTACTTAATCTCTTCATTCCTCATCTGTAAAATGGGGACACAAACGCAGTTAAGCCATAGGGCTATGGTGGGGACTACCTGAGGTGATGTGACAAGTACTCAGCACGGTGTCCAGCAGACAGAAAGCTCTTGATAAATGTTGGCTGCTCTAATCATCTTCATCATCATCATCATCATCATCATCATCATTAGGCTTTGGCTTACAAAGCCCACCACACATCGCCACACGAGACTCGAGTTCCATGGGAGTGGGTGCTCTGCCCAGCCTGGTCACCACCGCAACCCCAGCACGTCACACAGCCCATCCACAGAGCAGGCCCCCAGTAAGCATGCTATTCAGATGGAGGAAAGAAACATCTGGCCCCAGCTTACCACTTGAATGACTGTGGACATAAATATAGCTGCAATAACAGAAACCCCAATTACCAGTAACTTCAATAAGACAGGAGTTTATTTTTCTTTCGCATAACCATCTGAGCATGAGCAGTCGGTGACGGGAAGGTGTCTCCAGTTTCCCAGATCCTTTCTTGGGTACGGGAAGGTGTCTCCAGTTTCCCAGATCCTTTCTTGGATGACCTCATCCACATTCCAGCCCACAGGAAGCAGGAAAGGGAGGAAGGACACACTCTTTAAGGGAACAGCCAAGAGGATATACGCATCACTCCATTTCCTTTGCAAGGCAAAGGGGACCTTTGATGGGGACCGCACCCCGATGTGAGGGAGGCAGGGAAATGTAGTCTTTATACTGGGTAGCCACGTGCCTCAGTGAAGTGTGTGATGGTTCTGTGACGGTCGATGAAGAAGGTAATGCTGTTGGGAAGCCCCCGGCAGTCCTGCCAGTCTCTCCAGCTTCGTCACGCACCCCCCACAACGCCAACCCTACTGCTCTCCTCCCAGGCATTTGCACACCCTGCTCCCTCTGCCGGACACCCTAACCTGGTCCCAACTCCGCCCCTCTCGAGAATTCCTTTTCCAGCTTTCAGACCCCTGGAGAGGCATCACCTCCTCTTTGAAGCCTTTCTGAACCACCCCCCAATCACCACCACCACCCAGTAAGAATCAGCTCCTCTGCCTTCCATGTAAGTTTTCCTTCTTCCACGAACTTGTCCCATGGTGGCACTTGTCACACGGTATCTGGACTGTTTATTAGTCTGTCTCTCTTACTCCTACGTACACTCCAAGAGGACCGAGGATATGACTCTCTGGGTCTGAATTATTAAGTATATACTTCTGAGAATCTGTATTTCAATTTCCAAGCTACTGTTGCTTTCCCCAGTGGAAAACTGTTCTTGGCATAAATATGACCACACCACCCCAGACCCAGGCAGGTTGTAGAGAAGGTACCAGTAAAATGAGACCCACTGCTTAAGAGAGCAAGGCATCCAGATGCTGTGGGTTCCACGGGACCCTGGGAATGCTTGTCCTGCTCCTCGCTTATGTTTATGTCCAACCGAGCTAGAGGACAAAAGAGACCCGTTGCCAAGGCCTCCCTATGTGAAATCAGCTGGGCTGGGGGTTGTCTTTGGACTCAAGACATTACATGCTCACTTCCTGGGCAAGGAGACCTGGTGTGGCAACATCAGGACTCTGCTGGTTGAAGTCACAGCACAGATGGTTTATGAACATGAAAAGGCTGTTTAATGTTAAAAGCCTTTGATTTTTTCCCCCAGATGAATTCCTTCAGAGCCCTGCAAGCTGTAGGCAAAATTATATGAGCCAAGGAAAAAGGGCATTTCAACCAAAACACTAAATTTCCTTGCTTAATACCATTTCCGTGAGTTCCAAGTCAGAGTCTTAAATACATGTTTGTGGATTCCAGGTTAGTTTTGTTTGTTTGAGAAAGGGGAGTGAAGGAATGGGTTTAGGCTGTTTTGTTGCCCAAGTTTTCAACAAAGGGGAAGAGGGAAAAATATCAAGCTCCGATGGAAGAACAAAGAGAAGTAACCATTTGCTAAAGATGTCCTAGCAACGAAACCTAATTTTAAACCTAATCCTAACCTGCTATGACTGAGCTTAGAATTCCTGCCTCACCTTTCTCTCCTCGCTTAACACTTCCAGATCAAACATATATTTAATAAGTTCCGGGATTGGGGGCGTGCTTTATTTGTTTAAGAAAGAGTTCCTTCAATATTAGGCCATCAAGCACTCTAAGTGTTGGCTCTCCTACGAGTTTCATCTCATCTAATTTTCTTGCCAACTCTATAGAGTCAGTAACAAAACAAGGTTCAGAATGGTCCCCAGATGTTTAAAAGCAGTCTTCTCATCAGAGACCACCACCTGGAAAAAGAAACTAAAGACACAATGTTTTCTCTGGATATTCAGGGAAAGTTAAGGGGAAGCCAAGAACTCTTTCATGAGGAAGTAAATAAGCCATAGATCATTCTACGTCCTTTGCCCAAACTAGTCTATGATGTTATCACTTGATAACATCACTTTTCATGAACAGCTCCCTGACTTCTTGCCTCTCGCTGGCTGCTCTATGGGCCAGAGTGATTTGGGTCTGTGCTCTGCAGCCACCTCCTTTGTCAGTGAGCACAGAGCTATGGCATGAAACAGTAGTAGTTGTCACACACACACAGTGTCTGCATCCTTATTTTTAAGTACATAATACTGTGGATTTTGTTTTCAACCTACTCTAAACATCATACGATATCTTCATAATGCCTTGAGGATCCAATCTCTGAAAAACAATATCCGTGTGTGACTATGTTTTCAATGTGGATCTTTATTAACAGTGGGGTCACTAAGGTCCCCTGCTTATACTTCTGATTAAGAAAACATGTAAATAAGTCTCCCTAAATCATTCCATGTTGGCTGACTCTATAGGGCACCAAAACAGAAATAATTGCTTTCCTCATGTACCCAGATTGGACATTCACATTAAAACCATTCATTTGATTCAAAATATGGATGACACATGATGATGATTCAAATCAGAAATTAGAGGGGTGCCTGAGTGGCTCAGTCGGTTGAGCATCTAACTCTTGATTTTAGCTCAGGTCGTGATGTTGGGATCATGAGATCGAGCCCCGAGTTGGGCTCCACGCTCCGCACCAGGTCTGCTTGAGATTCTCCTTCTCCCTCTCCGTCAGCCCCTCTCCCCCCTGCAACACCACTTATGCATACTCTTTCTCTCAAAAGTAAATAAAATCTAAAAAAAAAAATCAGAAATTAGATCCTAATGGGGACTCTGGATTAGATAACTTGTTTTCTTTTAAAGATTTATTTATTTATTTTACAGAGAAAAAGAGCACAAGCAAGAGGGGTAGTAAGAGAGAGAAACTCAAGCAGACTCTGCTGAGCATGGAGCCCGATGCCGGGCTCGAGCTCACGACCCTGAGATCACGACCTGAGCCAAACGAACAGCACCGCCCAGGTGCCCCCTGAACTTTCTTTAAAAAAAAAAAAAAAACCTGAAAAAGTGAGAAACAAAGATTCCTCAGTCAGTATCCACCGATGAGGAAGGAGTTAAGTGATGTTTTCCTCTTCTCAGCAAACAATCAGGCTTCGTCTAGGCTTTGTTTTTAACTTGACAGAAGGTAGCCATGTCCATCTGAGGTGAGAACGATCTTTCACTGGGAAAAGAAAGTTGAATGGTGAGAGCCTGGGCTCTGGGCTGAGACGGCTGGCTCTATGATCACTAGTGTGTGAAGCTGGGCGGGTTATCCCACCTGCAAATGGATATGAGTAGTGGCTGCCTCAGAGACCAACCGTGAGGATTAAATATGTGCACAGCACAGGGGCTACAACAGTACATTCAGTCAAGGTAGGCAAACTATTACCATCCTCTGGAAGTCAAAGGAAGACCCTTTTGTACCCGTTCTTTGCAAATATAAAGTTGCTTTTGAAGAGTGAACCAACCACCAACTTGGCAAATCTCAAAGGGCTGGTATCTCTCCTGGAGGAAGAAGGCATTATCTGCCCCAGCTGGCTGTTAGGTTAGGTACCTGTTAGATGAGATACCACCTGTTAGGTGTGCTTAAGCCCAAAGGGGGGTGTTTAGCCCCACCTTGTTCGGCTCTGATATATTAAAATGCTATTTGTCCATGAGATAGTTTCCTTAAAAATCCACATGTGTATCTATATAGACAGATATAATGTGTAAATAACCATCTATTGCCATGCTCTTGATTTTTCCCCACACTTGGGGCTGTCTTCAGCCTTCACTTGTGAGAGCCAGCGTAGCCAACTGTACCGAACTCTTGCCCAAGGAGTGTTCTCCGGGCTGCCCCTGGTTGAGTGTGTTGCACTATGGGTCTTGTTTAGTCAGCAGTGGCTTTGCTTTCTCCCATGTATTGAGTTGTAAACCACACTGGTTGTCAAAAATTGTGTAAACGAAGGCACTTAGAAACAAAGGATCCCACAAAGAAACAAAGGATGAGTAGCATGTTAGATTTTAACATGCAAGTTATCACACTGGGATATTTTTATCAGAGTGGGAAGGTCACAATCTATAAACAATTAAGAGCTCACAGAAGTCCTCCGACAGTATCATCAGAAAATTACTGCAACCCAGAGAACCAATGCAAAACCCACCCACAATTGTGGACTGGAACCTGGAAGAAATGGTGGCCAAAGTTCTGAATTATTTCAGGCGTTTTGAAAAGCCTAGAAGAGCAACTGCCCGTGGCAATGCCAGAACCAGCTCCCCGCAGGGACAATGCTGAGTCAGTCATTGCTCCCCCTTCCAGGAAAGGAACCCGCATTTGGAGGGATATGAGTGTCTTCTTCCCCCCACTTAAAGTCTCCTAACAGCCAGTTTTAAACAAATTCTTTTTTTTTTTTAAAGATTTTATTTATTTATTTCAGAGAGAGAGAGAATGAGAGACAGAAAGCACGAGGGGGAAGGGGGTCAGAGGGAGAAGCAGACTCCCCGCCGAGCAGGGAGCCCGATGTAGGACTCGATCCCGGGACTCCAGGATCATGACCTGAGCCGAAGGCAGTCGCCTAACCAACTGAGCCACCCAGGCGCCCTTAAACAAATTCTTAATTTGCAGAAAAGAAATGACTCATTCCTTCTGCCCTGTGTTATTCAAACATTGTACAGATCATTTATGTCACATGTACACATGTATAAAAACATGCAAATATGATCCTTACATGAGACTCTGTCTTTCTAAACTCATTCAGACTTCATGTGTTATGGTTGAATGTAAAACTAATGGTAAAATATATTCACACTAAATGGAGTGAGCAGAAATTAGGGGGGTACCCTGGGGAATCTACATTGTCCTTTAATAGCTAACACGCAATATTTAGGGGGTCTGGGAAGCCAAACTTTCTCATCACCTGAAAATAAGCTAAGAAATGAGAACGTTCCTCGTCTTTTCTATTTACACAATGCTTGTTTGCCTTCACCTCTCCTAATAATACACGCTCAAAAAGACGCCTAAAAACCAAATTCTTGAGTCAGCCACATGACTAAAACACCGCAGGATGGAAGCCCAGAATTCATTTTAATGTGTAGTATTCCCTAGACTGTGACAGAATTCAGGTTTCAATTAGCCTTCTCCAGGCTCCCCAAACCAAAAAGAATCTAGTGGGTTGTTAACATATTCATAAATAAACAAATGCTCGGTCTCTTGGCAGGCTGCCAGGATGTGGTGCCAGAGAGGGATCCAGGCCTCTATGGTAAAGCCATGGGGGTCTTTCACTTCCCTCCCTCTATGGGACTGGACCAGCGACGGATACCACTCCTGGCTTTCTGAGCATCTTTATCTATACATTTATGGAACCTTGTGGGCAAGATGTCCACAGGAGAGGCCTGACATGCAGCCAGAATTGCTGAACGAGGTGCTGCTTCAAGTGCACGAGCACTCCAGGCTGGGTGTTGGCAAAAGGAAGTTGTCTATAGGTCTGCGGAGCAGTCCTTCCCAAACATTAATGTGCATACACATCACTCAGGGATCCTATTAAAATACAGATTCCCATCTGGCAGGATAATGGTGCACTGATGCTGCTGGTCTGAGGACCCCACTTTGAGTAGCAACGTTGTAAAGTGAGCACAAGACCATTCGGTTCACGATTAAATAAACATGGTTTGGAGACATCCCAGGTGCCAGGCAGTGTGCCCTCCACTGAAAACACAAAGACAATAAGACAAGGGCCCTGCTTAGAGGACCCTGCCATGTAATAGGAGAGACAGATTATAATGCAGTATTCATTGAGATTCTTTGCATTACAAGGAAGAAAAAGCTCATCCAAGATGGCTCAAGTGAAAAAAGGGAATGTCCCTGGCTCCTTGTACTTGCAAAGCCCAATTAAGGCCGACTTCAGGTCCAGTTGGAAACAAAGTTAAAATGTCACCAATACCTAGTTTCCCTTTCTCCACCAAGACCTAGTTTCTCTCTCTCCATCGTTTTGCTCTTCTTCCTGTGGTTTGACTCCTTTCTTCCTCTTTTATTTTTTTTAAGATTTTATTTATTTATTTGACAGAGAGAGACACAGAGAGAGAAGGAACATAAGCAGGGGGAGTGGGAACGGAAGAAGCAGGCTTCCCGCCGAGCAGGGAGCCCGATGCGGGGCTCGATTCCAGGACCCTGTGATCATGACCTGAGCCAAAGGCAGATGCTTAACGACTGAGCCACCCAGGCGCCCTTTGACTCCTTTCTTCCTGAGGCAACACAATGGCAGTCCATATGCCCTCTCTCTCTTTTTGTATTTTATTTATTTATTTTATTTATTTGACAGAGTGAGAGGACAAGCAGGGGGAGCAGCAGAGGGAGAGGGAGAAGCAGGCTACCCGCCCAGCAAGGAGCCCAACTTGGGGCTCAAGCCTAAGACCTGGGATCATGACCCCAGCAGAAGGCAGATGCTCAACAGCCTGAGCCACCCAGGTGCCCCCCCATAGGCCCTCTCTTAATGAGAGTGCCTGTCAATTCCAGATGTCTCAGAAAAAACTCAAGGTATCTATCTCATTGGATCTAACTGGGTCATGTGCTCAGCCCTTAACCAATCACTGTGTCCTGAGAAGTCAGACGTTCAGCCTGGCAAACCCTAGAGTTTAGGATGGAGTCAGCTCCCGCAGAACCACCTGTACCAAGAGAGCAGAAGGCATGGATTCCCAAAAGAAAATCAAGGGTTGGATGCTGAGCAGCCAAAGCCCACAGTCACCACTGCAAAGGTGTGATAGAAGCCTTAGAGGAGCCTGCCATGTAATAGGATTGTGCAGGGGGCAATGGGAGCCTGGAGAAAAGCACTGATACTGGATAAATACTATACACAACGATGTGGAGGGAGGGGGACGGACCAGCTGCAGGGCAAAGCATGCAGAATCAGGAAAGGATCCGGGCCCTGGCTGGTTCTTTGGGGGCCTTCAACTCAACACTGCCCCACCTCCCCCTCAACCGTGGTGTAATTCAGTCACTCCAGAAATATTTCATTACATTACTTTCTGTGCAGATGAGAAATGAGAAGTGTGGTTAAATTGCTCCCGAGATTAGAGGTAAATTGGAATGTAGACTAGCTTGACACACATCAAAGACTTAAAAGCCAGTGTAAGTACTATACAGCTGAGTGCTAACTGGTGCTCACAGGAAAAAGGCATTGGTGTGAACTGAAATAGAAGCTTCCACAAGGCATGAACACACAGATGCTGGTTTGTGCATTGGGATGTGATAAGACCAAACAAGTAGTGGGCGAGGACAGTGTCATCTTCAGAAACCAGGGACACCTGCATGATGTGAGCACCCAGGTCAGTGACCTCTCCACCATGGCCTCTGCCACCATTATCCGTGACTTCAGTATTCATGTTGACATTTGACATCTGAGCCCTTCAGCTTCTTAACATCTCCACCTTCACTCCAACACAACTACCAACTGCCTTAGCCCTTGACCAGTAACAACTACAGAAATGTAGGTTTCAGGAATTCCTGACCAACATTCTACATTTTATCCTGACCGAATTACTTGTATTTTTTTATTTTATTTTTATTTATATAAAATCTCAAATCTTGGATCTCAGTGACAGTCTCAATCAGCATCCCTCCTATTTTCCCCCCGATCCATTACGCATCATCCAGTAAGCCATCTTCTCCACACTTAACCTAAAACAGCAGGATGTAGCTAGAGAAACATGCAACTTGTAAATTCATTATCACCACAAATGCCAAAAAATAGCAGTGATAATTATACTGATGACAATGGTGATATCATTATCATTTCACATGTATTGAGTATCATTTATGAGCCAGCCTGATGCTCGATTTTGAGTCAGTAAGCACATAATTCTCTTTGGTTTAATTTAGCGCAGTGTTTCTCAATGGAACTACTATTGGCATTTCTAGTGGGACAATTCTTCATACATGGGACTGTCCTGTGCATGGCAGAACATTCAGCATTACTCCCCAGTCATGGCAACACACACACACACACACACACACACACACACACACACAGCGCCCCCAATCCACACTCCCAACCAGATTGTAGGAACAGTCCCACACCCATTTGAGAACCACTGGCTGAGTGAAAAGAGCACTAACTTGAGCATCAGAACTGACATTGACTATACTTTGAGACCTTGAGCAAACAACTTAGCCTCTCTGACTACCAGGTTATTCTCCTATAAAAGGTGGATCATAATCTTACTTCTGCCTAGAGGTAGCAAGTTTCAAGTGATCTCATAAAATACTAGTGAGAATATTTAGTGTATTCATTAAGATTATGTTTGGCTGTGACAAAAAAGGGGCAGCAACAGCATAAACAATTAGATGTTGATTTTTCCCACATCACAAGTATCCTGAAGGCTGGCCGTCCAAGGCCGGTGCGGTGGTTCCCCTGTATCATCAATGTCCCCAGCTTCTGTCTTTCTGCAAGTTGCCTTTACCTTCATGGCTGCCTCTCAGTCATGAAATAGAGTCCCCACTTCCAGACTCAATCTGCAGGAAAGATAGAAAGAAAGGGAGGGAGGAAGGAAGGAAGGAAGAAAACAAAACAGGCAAGAAAAAGCTCTGTCTATATCAGAAACATAACACTTGCTCCAAAATCCCCAGCAGACTTCCATTTACACCTCACTGGCTGTCACATGATTCTTCCCACCTACAAAGGAGACTGGAAATATTTTCAGCTGAGTACATTGCCTCCTTGAACAAAATGAAGGTTCTGTGAGTGAGAAAGAAGGGAGAATGGATAGTGGGTGGGAAACCAGCAGTATCTGCCATCCTGGGCAAGTTACAAAGCATTATGGAAGTATAGCGTGGCATTATGATTAGAACCTGAAGGAAGCTCATACCAAAATACAGTATCTACATGAATTTCACTACATAAATTCCATCTGCAGTCTCATTTATCCACATTAGTTAAGACTAAATAAGTGAATGTTCTTATATATGTCCAACAGGCATGGTGGCCCAATTAGCTAATGAGGCACATCTCTGCCTCATTTTAACATAACAATGCAGAGTGAACAACCTTGTGTGTAGCGGACTCTAAAGAAAATAGCCCCCAATTATTCAAGATAACAGGAGAATAATATGTGTGTAAATGAATATAAAAAGACATTTATTGGTTTAAGGCCACCTGACATCCACCTCCCTACTTTTAATAATGGCATTCTGATTTTCTTGTGGGAAAATGCTTCCCCACATTGTATGCTCGTTGGTTGGACTGTCAGTCAAGGTGCCCTGCTCAGGTGCCAAGGAACAGACACCTGACCTAACCTCAGCCAATGCAACCCTCTCATCCAGCCCTTTGAATATGGAATGTGTGAAGCAAGACAAAGAAGGGAGCGAGGGTGGGAGGGACAAAGGGAAAGGGAGAGGGAGAGAGAAACGGAGGGAGGAGGGAGACAGGGAAAAAGGAAAGAAAAAAGAAAGGATTGAAGAAGGGAAGGAAGGAAGGAAAGAAGGAAGGAAGGAAGGAAAGAAGGAAGGAAGGAAGAAGACAAAAAAAGGGGGAGAGAAAAGAAGAGAGGAGACAGGTGGGGAGGGCATGGGAGGGGAGAGGAGAGGACTCAAATTGTCCAGCCTTGCTCCTTAGCTGTTCTTCAATTCTGTGGGCTCCCCACATCTTTTCCAGTTAATTTCTTATTTTTCTCAATGTAGATGAGTCAGTTTTGCAACCAAAGAACCTTGACCGATGCCTACCAGAATGACATTTTCAGACCACCCAGAAACTCAGCTGTTGGCTTTGGTTTCAACCTCATCTCCTGCTAAATCTTGACCAAAATCCCAAACAGCACTCCTTCTCTGATCCCCAGACATTCTATAGAGACTTTGAGAAATACTGGAGTGGTCAAAAGACTGGTAAGAACCAAGAAAATAAAAAGTCCTAGGATGAGAATATGTCAAAGAGCCCCCCATTGAGAATCAGGAGCTGTGATTTCTAGTTTGTGCTCTTCCTCCACCTGGGGACACAGAGCACATCTCACAGCCTTTCTGCCCCTCAGTTTCCACACTTGTAAATGACTGAGCTGACTCTATCACATTTGTTTTTATAAGATACCAACACTTCTTAACTTTGTTAGGTCTCCACATGCCCACTGAGTTCCTACCCTCAAACAGCGAACAAGCCATAAATATCAGCCTCCTGATATTCTCCCTCCTTGAGCCCTGCTCCTCCGCCTACCTTGTCCTTTATAATTTACATAAGATTGCCTGGAAGCCCCATCTCACACTTGGAGAGAAATTCCCCTCCCTTCCAAACTCCCCCCACCCCCCGGGGTCTCCTGGGGTAAGTCAACACTTCCAGGGTGGACTACAGAATTTGCAAATTCTTCTCTGCATTTCACCTGTTGTGGTTTCTTGACCCATGCCATCCTGGCTGGCACTACTCTTATCCCTTCCACCTGCAAAGCCCCAACCACCCAAGGTGACGCATGTAGCAGCCCTTACTGGAGGTTTGGGCGACAGAGGCAGCTACAGTGCAGCTCAGTGAGGCAAACGATGCCAAGCTGAACATCAATCCTCCTGCCCTTGGCCATTTTCTTCCTGGGAGCATCGTGGCAGTGTCCCTTCCTTGGGTGCCAGCATCCTGAGCCCCCTGTCAAGTTGCTTATCCCCTGTCAGTCCTCCCTTTACCTCTCCCCTCTCCATTCACTCTTTTTCTCCCAAACCCCAAATGTCCTGTCCAGGTGTCTTCTTCCCACCACCTAAAGGGCCTGTTACTTGTTTGGCCAACAAAGGCCATTCTGAAAGGAATTTTGTCCAACAGCACTTAAACCAACAGTTAACCTTCCTCTTTCTGCTGCATAAAAATGCATCTCTAAAGATACGGATAACACCTGTTCTTTGGCGGAAGGCATAAGGCCTCAAGCATTCAGGAGGTATTTCTCAGAAAGCATTTGGCTGGGACAAAAAGACTTGCTATTTTCTTGGTATCCCTTAATGGAAACAGTGTGATCTCTGATCTACCAAGCAAAAAGAAAGAGGCTTTGTCACTTACTAGCTACGTGACCTTAGGAAAAGGACCCATCTAAACCTACATTGTTCTTCTGTAAAATAAGGACAATAATAATACTTATTCCATAGGATTGTGGTGAGGATAAAATAGAATCATACATAAAAAGCACTGTGCACAGTGACTGGCCCATAACAAATGATCTACAAAGGGTAAATGATGGTATTATGATTATTACCATCATTACTGCTACTTACGGCACTTAAAAGTGAAATCAAAATGGTGATAGCAAGTTATAAAGAGCACAGCACATCAAGAAGTCACTTGGGAAGTGCGGAAATATAAGTGAAAAACTATGTGCAACAAAGACTTAACCTAAATAAAGGGCACTTGGAACTCACGTCCTGGGAAGGATACAGGTCTCACTAGCAAGTAGGGCTGGTTAAATAACAGGGCTAAAAACTATAAATGTGAATACCATTATTTCAGAAAGAAAATGTGTTTCATTTATATTTTTCTTTGAAAAAGGAATCACATAATACCCTCCTTCATCTAAAGATACTGAGCACCAAGATGAGAACATCAAATATCTTAATTCCTCCCAGGAGCTTGTTCAGCCCTAGAGAGAATAAGAGTTTGCCAGAGTAACTGGGACATCTGAAAATGGAAATGGAATATTTAGACCTCCATGTTGTTTCTTGAAAATTTCCAGTCCCTGGAAAGGTTAAAAGAGAATCACATTGGAGGTGAGCACCACACATCAAAAACAGATACACAGCCTCAGCCTCCTTTACAGTAATACATTTTCCTACTGGGCTCTTTAAAAATTGCATCATTTCTGTTGGAACTGTAGTTGAGTTGTTACTTTTCTTGGGGGGGGGGGGCTTCATTATTGTTTCTCTGTTTCAAACACTAACATGGAAGGATCACATTCGAGGCCTTCCATGGGCATGATTTGATATATTCCTTTTGCCCATATTAATTTGCCTTCTTTTTCAGCTTTTGTGTGCCACACATATGAAGTTCAAGACATCGTGGAATGTAGCATACTACTCTAAAGCCTCTTGGACAGTGTCTGCCCCTCAATCCCTTTTGCTCTGTCCTCTTGGGCTACGTCTTTTATTTCGCACTCACTTACTAAAGACCTGTGAGCAAGACACTGCTTCGGTGCTGGGGAGATAAACACACACACAAATAGGTTCCGGTCCCTTCCCTCCTGAAGAACCTAGACTAGGAGAGGAAGTAGGCTATGAACCAAGAGTCTCGATCTGCAGTGACTCCCACTGATAGATCTGTGCACAAGGCAGTAAGGGGAAGGGGGGACAGAAAGACACTTCTGCATCTTAGAGCAAGGCCAATACATAAAACCTTCGGAAAGATCCAGGATCTTCAATAATGAGTAGGAATTCACAAAGCAGAGAAGAAATGGGAGGCAGGAGGCGGAGAGGGTAGAGAACCTGCTACCCAGAGGAAAATGGGACGTATCACACCTATAATAAAAATAAACTTAGCCAACTAAGCACAATGAGGAGGCACACCATTTGGCTTAATACATCTTGCACCTTTACTCTTTGAGTTTATTGTGACTTGACCTTCTGCTCTTCCACACATAAGCTTTCCCTCTCTATTACACACAAAGCAAATACAGAGTCCCACGGTAGTTCCAGGGGTAAGGGAACATTGTCATTAGCGGAACTCGCCAGTATCCACATGCTAAGGACAAGGAGGGCATGCTTGCCATCCTCATGGAAGAGGTCTAACCTGTTCTTAATGGGGATTCCCACAATAACACAAGCTGTCTTGCGCCTGACCAATCCCGAGAACACTCAGTCTCAAGTGTTCTCAAGCCCAGCTGATGACTCACAGGGACTTGTCAATCACTTGCTGCAATTACTAAGTATCATTTGTCATGTGTGCATGCACCTCCTTAGAATTCCATCATGCAAAGTGCATTTGTCTCGCTAGGATGTCTTTGCTTTAATTATAGTTACACACGATAACTCCTACCCTTGCACCGATTTCCCAGGAACTTGCAGGCCACCATTATTTGCTGTCTCCTCTAGCTGGGCGCTTCAGTCCCTGCACCCAGATCCAGGAGTGCCTCCAGGGCATACGACCTGTGCAGTTGGCCAGCCCCACGCACAGAAGGACCCCGTGCTTGGCTTAATTCTTATGCTATTGCTGAACTGAAATGCTTAAAAGCTTTTTAACAAGGGGTTCCACACTTTCATTTTGCACTGAGCTCCGCAAATTATGTAGCTGGTCCTATCTAGGGGGCTAACTGCTTGAAAGTGAGTTTCTGTCAAGCCCTTGCCTAGACACCCAAGATGGGAGCCATTTTGATCATAGCTATCATTTTCACCCTCATTTTCATGGCAGGGTGACTATCACAAACTTGCAAGCTCAGGCAGCCCCAAAACACCTTTTGACATCTGATTACAAATAACCAGTTCAACCAAAAGTGAAGCTTTGGCCTTGGCCATACTTGATCATTCTTTATCATCCTGCCAAGTCTGCGGATAGGCTCCTACTCCTTCAAGGCTCCTCGAAGTTTACAAACAATACCACCTCCAAACACTGGTTCATAAAGTTTCCCATTCTATAAACTTAATGTGTTATTCAGGATTTAACAGTTTCCTTAGCATAATTTGATTAAGGGTATGCGGAATTGCATCAGTTGTAATAAAAGTCAAGCCCTGTGATTTCAACTATTAAACACCTGTACGAGAGCCTGTACCCAAACAGCTCAGCAGCTGTGAACTTGAACCACAAAAGTATCAGCTGGGATGCCCAGAAAAGTGGGAACGGATATGAGCAAATTATGTTCTTCCTGTGACAGATTCGAAAGGGCCCCCCTCAAGGTGAGTGACAATGGGGTCTGTAAACTGCGTGTTTGCCTCAAGCCATCCCCTCACGCAGCTCAGGCCATTCCTCACATTGCGATTGTCATTTACTACCTGTCCACACTGGATCCTGACACCGAACTGTCATAGGTTGTGATATAGAATCATTGGCCACTCTCTCTCCCAAGGCCTGAAATCAAAAGCATCACTCCCCACATACCTCTATGCAGGCATTAAAACATCCTCCTCCCCTCCCCCCCAACCTGAAGACAATTCAGGAACTCAACTGCATGTGTGGGTGCGCGGGGGGGGGGGGGGGGGTCATGTGGAGGGAGGGAAGACAGTTTGGGGGAGGATGGTAAAGTGATACCTCGGCCTTATTCACAACTACAGATAAGACATGCTTTTTATTTCCCTCTTGTTCTTTCTGAAGTCATCTCTAGAGACGGGGTTTCAAACATGATCTTTATTTCATTGCTGAGACCCAGGGAATATTAATTAACAGCCTCACTCAGATTCACATTAATTTCAAACCGACAGCATAATCCAGCCGCAACTACACCGTCTGCAACAAGAAATCCTGGACGGGACTGGCCACAGCCAGGCAGGGACGCATGGGAACAGGCAAGCATTGTCTCATTCAGCATCCACAAGAGGCCAAACTTCCTGAAGGTAACTATTCCTCTGCCTGGTTAAACTGCACATTCAAAGCCCTCAAAATAATAAACAAATATAACCCCAGAGCCCTCCCTTAGGTACCAAGGCAGCATTTGTTCTGCAGGGATGTTTTGGTCCCTGCCTTTATCTTGTTAATGCAATTGGGAAAACAAATAATAAACGTCAAACCCTTCATTTGGAAATTCTAACTTCTCTACCTTCAGAAATTCTGAATTTTCGTTTCTAATTCCTCCGTGGGAAATATGAGCCTTTACCCGGTCCCCCTGGAAATCTTGAAGATGTTCCTGTTGCCCACTCCCCACATCTAAATAGAGCCCAAGGCCCCCTTCCTCCAGCAAACTTTGGTGAATAGCCTGGCAATTTTTCTAAACAGGGAACACATTCTTCCACTCTTCTTCCCTTCTGAGCGCTTTGAACTTTTGATAGTTCGATATTTCATTCACTTACTTACCAAGTGTTTATCAAGTACTCACTATGCGGTGGACACGGAAGGGTCCGGGATTTGCCCCAGTCCCTGCCTGCAAGGTGCCCACGAGTCAGCCTGAATGAGGCCTTTGAGCGCCTCTGAGCTCCCTGAAATTCAAGCCCCCAGCCGTGCCACTGCCTTGTTCCAAACTCATATTTGTTGACTAAATGCACCGGGTAGACTTCGTTTTACAAATAGAGCTTTCTAATTAACAAAGGCATTCCAAAGTCACAGGGGTCAGTCAGGCGTGCTATCAGCTGAGCAGAATTTGAAAATAAAAATCACTCTGATAACCTGCTCTGAAGAATATTTCCTCCAGGCTGATGGACATATTGCCAAGTTGGGAAACGTGAAAGGATCGCCTTCACATCTGCTGCCGCAGAAATGGTCACGGGCACGGTTGCAATTTGCTGTGGCCCAGGTCTGCTCGCACCAGGGGCTGACAGAAGCTTATTAACGCCAAAAAATGCTTCGCTCTCTCTCAAACCCGTGGAGGCTGAATGTCACTGATACGACTATCTCGGCCGTTAGTGGGGGCTACACCTGTCTTGCCTTCCTAGAAGGCAGCTAGGTACAAAGCTGCAGGATTCACAATTCGCCTTTTCCAATTCCAGCGTGGCAGAGTGGAGAGAAAGCATCTGCCACAAACAAGGGTATTGGGCAGAAACCCCGTTCGTTCAAACACCGCAAGGGGACAAATGTTGGCGTTTATGCTTAAAATTTCCTCTAAGCAGAGGCCACGAATGCTCTGCCGGCTGCAGAGGCTCCACGCAACACCCGGGATTTTTTTAAAAACAAGATCCAAACACATCGCAATTCTACTTTAACACAAAGTCCTTAGATATACTAAGAGAAGAATGAATTCCACTGTTTTAAAAAACGCTTCGCTCAAAAACGAAGCATGAATTTTACTGTGATTAAGTGAGAAGAGCTGATTCTAACGCCACATGAAATTTGTTTTTAAATGGTTATTTTATTCAGAATGGTTGCCTTTTAATGACGCTGTCTTGATTTCCTGTTAAACCTGTTTCATCGATAGTCATCCAACATTAATATTTATTTTGTTCATTGAATTTTAAAGTATTCTTAAATTAAAGCTATTGCAAATATTCTACAGCTGCCAATGATAATTCCGCAGAGGCGCTACCATGAAAATATCATAGAAAACATGATCAATGTGTTATAGCTGTCATCTGGCTTAATAAACACAACACTCTAAACTATTTTAGGAAATTAAGAACTAGAGCCATCCTAGAATATGTTATAAAATCCACTGCTAAATACAACTCTTTTTTTTTAACTTCTGTGCTTCTTTATCTTGAATTCTTAACAGTGTAATTAGATTTCACATTGTAATGAAAATTATACTTAAGATTCTTACATTCTTATACTTAAGAATCACCTTGGGTTAAAATCTTTCCCATGTACATATTATTTTTCATCATATCTTCCTTCAAATCCCCCGCACTTAACCGACACGGGTTGACCTGCAGAGATTTCACAATAAATTATAGTAAAATAAAGTTATGATGATCTCGAACTTGTACCGTCTGTAATGAAATATATAACTACACTGGCTCTTGTACCTATTTAGGTTTTAAAACTTCGAACTGTAACATGACATTCTACAGAATGCTTCAGTAGAAATGGGCTCAGGACGGCAGCACACCATTACCATTGCCAGAAACCTGGCATGGTTTTCTCCCTGGAAAATACCAAATCTCAAAATCCAACACATTTACTCATAATTCATTTTCATTTCCTCTTTCCCAGAATTCATTTTCATATCTAAAAGAAGCTCTTGGCTGAAGCCTTCTACTGTCTGCAACATGTTATAGCTTCTTTGCAATTTCACTTTTAGGAAACACAGTAAGGAAAAGTAATGCACCCTCATGGGCATCCCACGTAAGCCATGATAAATTCATATTCTTGTTTTGCACTGATTTCAATGGGAAGCAAGAAAGAAAAGGAAAAGCCTGAGTGCCCTTATAGCTCTCAGGTGAAACCTCCCTTTTCAAATGCCTCCATGTACTGGGTCACAGGCAGGAAAACACTCCAGACATACAGACTTGTCATTTTTCTAACCAAAGAAGTTGGTACCATCGTCAACAACACATTCACGCTGATTTTTGAGGTCTGTTTTAATCATCAGACATTTTTTTTTTACTTACATACTTTTCTTCCCAAAAAATCCTTTTTCTGAACTAACCTCAGAACCAAAACACCTCTCCGCTTCAGGGTTCCCCAGTCTTAACTGAACAGTAATCAAAACCCAATGCTTCAAACCCCCAAGGGAGTTGCTTCTTCCTTTCTGTGCTCAAAGTGGAACAGGAAAGGAGTGCGAGCTTTTCCCTCCACTGCCTTGCTTGGTGTTTGCCTTTAGAATTCGAAGGTTTGTCCCCATTCCTGCGCACCTGACAGGCTGTGATTTATATGTGAGAAAACAACTCCAAGGTTCTTATTAAGGAGTCAGAAGCTGCTCCCACCCACCTTAGCGGTTTTCTAGGAAACAGACTGGGAAAGGGGGGTGGGGGGAGGGGAAGCAAATTCTGTCTAAAGCTACCCAGGACAAGTAGCACAGGTAAATCCAAAGTAATGGAGGCAAATATTAAAAAGAATATTATTTATCATCTTTTTTATTAATACTCACGGAGAACCTTTGCTTTTTACACAAGTCTACTTTTAGAAGAGTGCCTCCTTGGTTATCGTGCCCAGTGGAGCTCTGTGCTCCTGGCCAACTTCCAACTTCCCCTTTCTCCACCCCACTCCTCACGACCAAATTACTCTTGTACATGTTCACAGATACCACGAAAATTTTGTAAACAAGATTTAGGTTACTGGATCTTGATTTAATCAACATCCCACTTCAAAACGGAAGGCAGGTAGGAGAGAGGGTAGGAAAGGGGAGAAAAACGAAGGGAGAAAAGGCAGGGGAGAGGAGAGGAGGGGAGCTGGTCAGAACTTTCAAGTCTTGCCTTTGCTGAGATGTGTGCGTATTGTGGCTGTTCCTTGAAATTCAATGACTCAAAACATTGACAGCAAGTGCCTGTGTGGTTATTTATACTATATATCTATAATAGAATATGTGGGCTTCCTCAGTTTGGGTCTGGGCTGTTTTTGTTGCAATACACCACAATCCTCCTGTGGGTGTCTCCACAGGGAGTCGGGTCTCCCAGGAAACCCTCTCAGAGCCGGGGCTTCCGGAGCAGGGTCTTGCTAAGGTCTTTGACCTCCTCGGGACTATTGACCCGCTCATAGCCCAGCACCGCCATGGGCTGGTAGCAAAACTCCTCCACCTGTTTGATCTGCTGGAAGGTGAGGGCCGTCCGCCAGGCGTTGGCGGCCTGTGTGGCGTTGCGCGCGGACACCACGAAGGGCTTAGAGGAGGAGCCTGAGCCACTGGTCATGTTGAGGGCAAACTGTTCCATCTCGGGGCTCACCAGCAGCCCCACAAAGTCGTACACCCTCCGTAGGGTCTTGACGGGGTCTCCCACTAGGTCCTCGTACCGCACTACCAGGTAGTGGCCTTGCAGCCAGTCAGGGGGCTGCAGGGCTGTCTGCAGTGTCTTGGCCATACTGTTGCAGATGACCTCCATAGCGCCAAGAGCGTGGTAGTCCGCCGGGCCGCCCACACCCTCCTTCTTGACGCCCAGCTTGTGGCCAGCGGCCTCCAGGAAGGGCATGCGGTGGGCGCGCGGGTCCCGGCTGCGCACCACCTGAAGGCTCTCACGGATGAGACCGTGACGCGAGCGGATGCGTGAGCTGGCCACGGCACGCGGATCGCGCACTAGGTGGATGACCTTGAGGTCCAGGGCAGGGTCGCGCAGCAGCGGCGCCAACACGGCCACGTCGAAGACACGCACGCCCTTGATGACCAGCGTGCGGTACTTGCGGCACTCCTCCTCAAAGCGCGCCAGGCGCTGCGGCGGGCACTTCTTGCACACGCGATCGTCCACCAGCCCCACGACCTCCTTGCGGTAGGCGGGGCAGAGTGGCGAGGAGCACACCACCTTGTTGGTGGCTGCACCGAAAATGCCCAGCGTGGTGAGGTTGCGCCCCCCGCTGCCCGCGGGGCTGTACAGCTGGAAGACCGAGAGGTCACAGCGATAGAGAGCGCTCAGCATGTCCCGCGCCGCCCCTTGCAGGGAAACAGCGTCCCCTGGGTACAGTTTTTGCCACACGTGCCACACTGGCTCGTAGAGAAAGAACACCTCCGGGTTCTGGTTGAAGAGCTCACCGAAGAAAGATGAGCCCGAGCGCCACGTGGTGAACACATACACCAACTGCCTCTTCTCTCCGCCACGCCCGGTGCCCCGAGTGCCATTACGGGGAGGGGCCACCGCCCCCGCTGCCCCTGCTGCTGCGGCAGGGGCCGCCCCGACGGCGGCGGCGGCGGCGGCGGCGGCGGGAGGGCGGTACGGAGTACGGGGGTCCAAGCGGGTGTGTGCGCGGGGCGGCACTGCCGGAGGCGGCCCCGGGCGCCCCCAGCCGCCCCCAGCCGCCCCCGCCACGGCACCCAGCGGCCCGTCGGGGCTGCACTGCTGCAGCGGCTCCTTGTGCCACTTGTAGTCCAGGAGGTTGAGCATGGTGAGCACCAGCAGCAGCGCATAGCCCGCGCACAGCACCAGCGCCTTCCTGCGGAACACCTTCATTCCGAGCGGGGACGCGGGCCAGCGACGGCCCGGGCGCCGGGGCCACGGCGGGAGCAGGGCGCGCGGCACGGCGGCGGGCGCGACCGGGAGCAACCGGGGGGGCGCGCCCGGGGGCAGGGCTCGCGGCGGGCTGCGGCTCATCACAGGCACAGCCGGGGCCCGCGGCGCGGCGGAGGCGGCCCTGCAGCCCAGGAGGGGGACGCAGCGGGCCGACTTCGGGCGCGGGGACTGGGGCCGCGGCTCCGAGGCGGGCGCGGCAGCAGCGGCGGCTGGTCCCCGACGCCCAAGGCTGGCTCTCCCATGGCAGCGGCTCCGAGAAAGACCTGCGAGGGGAAGCGGAGTAAGCCGATGCGCCCCAATCCTCCTCCCCATCCGCCTCTTCCACCTAAGTAACGCCCACCCTCGGGTCAGCCGGGCTCCCCCGCTCACCTGGAGCCGCGGGCGCACCCCGGAGCCGCCCGGGATCACGGCCGGGTGGTCTATCCTGCTGTCACTCGTTCCTCGATTTCTCGCTCACAGTCCTTCCTGGGAGTCCCCGCGCCTAAGAGGCGGCCGCGGGACTCGGCAGCCCAAGCCCTAGGCAGTTTCCGGGCAGCGGGCGCCCTGCGGCTTTGGAAGGGAAACTTTCACCGGGCCTGGAACCCTGCTCCGCGCTCCGTTGAGCCCAGCGTGCCCAGCTCCAGCGGCGTCTCCACCGCCCTCTCGAGACCGCAGCTTCCTTCCTCGCTCCGGGGGGCGAAGCCGGCTGGGGGAGGGGGCTTATACAGGACCCAGCTCCCGGCAAAGCGGCTCCGCCTTTCTCGCTCTCGGCCTCCGCGCCCGGAATCTTCCCATCTCTCTGGCGGCGGTGGATGGGGCGCAGCGCGACCCTGCAGCGACAGCAGCTGCTTCTTCCATCACTCGGAGGATGCCCGGGCCGGCATAGCCGGCAGCGCCCGCCGCTCCGCAGCCTCCGACTGGCCCGGGAGGAATCCTACACACACAACAATCGGCCAAGGAGCCCGAGTCTGCAGCGCTCCCTTGCCGCCGCCCCCCTCCCCCGCCCCCGGCACCAGCCGCTTCTGGCCAACGAGGTATCGGGGCAGAGGAAGCCCCCGCCGCTGCCGCCGCCGCGCGAAAGCGGCGCCCGAGAGGATGCTGCTACCCGACTCCCCCTACGCGGAGCGGCTGCAACGCGCTCGGGCCAGCCTCTGCGCGGCTCCTGCCAGCCTGCGCCGGGTTGGTGCGCGCCGCCGTCTGTCGCTGCGGCTCCTCCCCTTCGCCGCGCTGCCCTCCTCCTCCGCCCGACCCGTGCCCGCCCCCCTCGCAGAGTCGGGCTCCAGCCGCCGCCGCCTCGGGGGCTGGAGATGCGGGGCTCAATTCACCGCGACGCCGCTCGGGCTACCATCCACACGACCGAGGCCGTAGCAATGCGTGCGCAAAGCGCCTGGACGCGGACGCGGGGTTCGGAGAGATCGGGCGCCCGGGGCTCTGAGAAACTTGGGAGTCTCCTACGTTTTTGCTCTCGGAAAGAGTTGGTGATAAAGTTTGGGCAGAAATCCCCCAGCGGCCGCCCACTCCTCTCTTCCCTTCGGCGTGGACACCGCCCGCCCCTCCGAGAACCGAGGACGCACCCGCATCCGGGTGCGCTCGGAGGATGCCGAGCGCCGCTTGCAGGCTTTCTACTCCCGGCTCACGCGTTCCAGCTGGTCTGAAGCTTCTCCCTCACCGAGGAAGTAATAAATCTTTCTGACCCCGGGGTCAAAGAAAACTCATCAGTTTTAGGGAGGAGTGTGCAGGCGGGGCGCCTCGCCCCCCCCCCCCGTTTACTCCACCTACGGGCGGGGGGCGGATAGGGCAGCTTGGGTTTCACTACGCCCCCCGCAGATGCTCTCCCGGTCCCCGCTCGTAGTGACGCGTCCGCTGTGAGCGAGTGCTCGGGAACTGGGGTCGTGGGGGGTCGGGGAGTGACTCTGTGTTGTTCTGCTATACAATAAAATACTTGTCTCTCTTCTTGCTTTTTTACAAATGAGTTTAAATCATTTGGCTAAAGGAAACACGGTCGTTGGAAGTAAAAAAGAACTCATTTTGAGTTGGTTTAAGTTAAAGTTCTTTTTAAAAAGATGAAAAATCGCTCGCTCGCTCGCCCTTCCTCTCTCGCTCTCAAGAGAACCAAAGGCGACTAATACCCTCAACTGCATCCGTAAAATGGGGCACTTATAATAGCATTCAGTAATTCAACGGTGACTGGGTGTTAGATGCCCAGATGATTTAACCCTCTGGAGGCCTTGCCTAAGTTGCGGCGAATCACTAGGGGTCTTGAAGCTCGCGGGCTGCGGATAAACAGAGCGCTCATCTCCTGGGGGCGTATCTGTTGCCTCCTACCCCATGAAGTTTTTGGAAGTTTGACAAAGTTACTACAAAAGTATATTTGTATTATTTTGGGTGCCTTTTCTTAGCCAGAGGATCCTAAATTTAAAATGTTGCTGTTTGAGCTATTATTCCTCACTGAGTTTTATAGAATTTTATAAATGCAAGGGCTTTTAGAAAGTGACTTAACTCGCGGGTTTTCGGGATAGAAAAATATTCAAAGAACTTGACTTAACCCCGTTTTCAAGAAAAGAAATCCATAACGCCCGGAGTCAGTTCAGATAATTATTCCCCCTGTGGTTCTGATAAAGTATAAGGATGAGGTATATCTAGGACAGGTTTTATGCAAATGGGTGGAGGCAGAGTAGAGTTTAGGTGGGGCTTTCTCAAGTAGCAAGCGCATCACCTCTCTGAGCAGGTCAGGACAGACGTCTTCAATCCCTGTTTACAGAGGAAGGTGGTAGAATTTAATTGAGTGACTTACATCTCTCCATTTCTGGACCCACCCACCTCCCTTCCCCTGCTGTCTCAAAAGTCCCTGTCCCTTCTTCCCTCTTCTCTTTCCCTGCCCCAAACAAAAAATAAGTTATACTGGCTCATTAAAAGAGTGATGGAAGAGAAGGAGTTGTGGAAGAGAGAAAAATCTCAATCTTAATATTCAGCATGATTCCAAGGAAAATAATTTCTAATACTTTTAATTTAGTCTCTGGCTTTGTGGTTACTCAGAAAGCACCATGAATTGCAGTTACTTGATGTAAGACCCTTTCTTAAACAATTATTTGCATAGAAACAATTTTGTTGCAATTTCCTAACACTTTACTAGAGTTGGCAAAATAGTAAATCCATTTGCCATACGCCCCCACAGTGAGTGCTCAGCTGTGAGTGCTCAGCTGGCATAAATTTACAGCTTCCAGCCTCTCCACCCTCTCCTTGCTTGCAAATATTTTACCATTTTGCATGGTGTCATGATTAATTCCCAACTTTGTTACAACTAATGACATCCAAAGACTTGATAATGTCTTCCTTCCCACATCTGTTCAGAAATTCTTTTCATTTTAATCCATTTATCCTTTTTGCATAGTACTGACCCAGACATATAATAAGTCACATAATAATTTCACTGGCGGGGGAGCCAGTCATGCCACTAGGCTGTCCTTACTTAATTCAGCTGGTTGTTTAGTTCGTTGCAATTCAGGGTCTCTTCCAGGAATGCTCCTTCAGTCTCTTCTTTGGTGCCTGTGATGTGGAAAGGAACTGCCATTGGAAACTTGCTGTGACCTTTGCCTAATCCTGGACAAATAAGGGCCTAACATCCAGGGGTGCTGTGGGCCCAGTACCCAGCCTGTGGAATAGGGCAGAGAAATCTTCCAAGACCTTCCTCCATAATCAGGATTGGGAAAAAATGTAAGGCAGCGTTATCTGGACAGTTTCCAGCCAAGCCTGTCAGCGTCACTGGGGGCCTGCAAGATTCATCTTTGGGAAATATCTGCCCCTGGCAAGATAGATTGACTCACTCAGATTTTCAACAAATATGCATTTTCAATGGAACTTAAGCACACAGAATTGGATTAATCATAATCCTTGATTGAAAACATACTGTCATTAGCCCAAGGGTGGCCCTTTTCTATTTTATATGACTTTAAATAACATAATGAATACTCATGAGCCCTTTACAGAGCCCAAAACCTCCAGAGATAACCACTCTACTTAATTTAGTTTAAAAACTTCAATGAAATGTCTAAGTTCAAAAAAAAAAACTTGCCTTAAATTGTCAAAAAAAGAAATAGCCTGAATAGTCTTATGATTATTAAGGAAATGAAGCAGTCATTTAAAATCTTTCCATAAGAAAAACAACAGGCCCAGAGGGCTTTATCAGATTTTCTACCGGACTTTCAAGAGCTAAATAATTTCTATCCTACTCAAACTCTTCCAGAGAACAGAAAAAGAGTGAATAATTCCCTCCAACTCATTCTAAGGGGAAAATAACTAGAAGGGGTTTTCAGAGGAGGCAATAGGTCCTTTTCATTGATTAGTATACACATCAAACTCCTAAATAAAATACTAGCAGAGCAAATCTAAGTGAGTGTGGGGAAAAAAGACAAGACTGGCAAACAAAGCCTTGGAATTTCTTCCTGCAGTTTTTCCTTCCCTACCTTAGGGACAAGCTAACTGGACAAGGAGATGTTTTCCTGCCACAGCAAGCGACACCACCTCCTCGAGTCCACCAGCCATTTCTCTGCTACCTGTATGGGGCATCCTCCTGGGTTCTGCCTGACTCCCATCCAATCTCCCTTCCTTTGGGAACAGTGTCTGAATCACCCCACCCCATTGAGTGTGGCTTTGATGAGAACTTCGGCCAAAGTACTCCTCTTCACCCCCCCCCACCCAAACTCAGCAAGTTATATGTTCTGTCCATGAAAGTTTCACTCATTCATTCATTCTTTTCTTTTTAAAGATTTCATTTATTTATGAGAGAGAGAGAGAGCGAGAGCATGAGCAGGGGGGAGGGAGAAACAGACTCCCCACTGAGCAGGAAGCCTGACGTGGGGCTTGATCCCAGGACCCCAGGACTATGACCTGAGCCGAAGGCAGACGCTTAACAGACTGAGCCACCCAGGCGCCCCCATTCATTCATTCTTTATGTATTGAACTCCTACTGTGTGCCAGACAATCCAAGTCTTCATCAGGGAGACTGAAAAATAGAAAACAGTTGCAGCCGCCTCATCCCAACAGTGAAGCCTAGAGAGATGCTCCATTACCCTTTCAGGGGGCCCTTTCTTTAAGCCTATGAACTTGGAGGGGTTTTTTTTAGATCCTGTGAGTTACTCCAAATGCATCCACAAATTCTCCCTCCTCCCCATGAAGTCTGTCGGAGTCTGTTTTGTTACTGACAACCAAAAATTCCTAATTGACGTGGTGGCTTACTGCCTAATTACAGATTTGGTTTCATTCATGCTTTGTCTTTGTGCCTTATTCTCCACCTGCCCTTAAAGCAGTGCTTTTGCTTTTGAGTTTCCACCTTTAAAATCTAGAATCTAGCCACGCAGTGATCATACGGAGCTCCAGCCCAGCCCCCACATTGGCATCAGTGACCTCACCCCTCACACCTTTCCCTGACCTTGTTTAGCACTGACACTGGCTGGGCTGCTCACTTGTAACCTCTGGCCCCCTCAGCCACACAGCCAGGACTGCTCTTACACTAATTAGTATAAATTTCCAGTTAGATTTACTCTCAGAAACCACATCTAACCATCAGTATTTCCTGAACTTTGATCCTAAGGATCTGCTGGGCTCTTTTATTATTATTTAATTATTGCCCCCTATTGAAAGAAAGAAATAAAGAATGAAAGAAAGAGATAGTAGGGATATGAGATGGCCCACAAAGATAAATACAAGAAAATTGATCAAAGGGAAAATAACATGAAGGCAAGGGTGTGGTTCTATATAGCAATTCATTCCATGAGGTCCTATTCGATTGCTAGAGGTGAGCCAAAAAATAAAATTAGCTCTGAGCTTCCTAGTAGCCAGAGTAAAGAAGGAAAGTTGCTCAGGAGCTCAACAGCTTTACCTAACACAGAAAACTAAGAAAAAATTTCATCTGCCTTCTCTTGTAAGCTTCATTCATGTGTTTTCTTTGTTCACTACTCTTTTCCTCATACTAGCATAGTATCTGGCATGTAAGTGCTCAATAAATATTTATTGGCTGACCTACTGTGGGTCCTTATAAAAGAATTATGCAGTATAGAAAGTGGACTAAGTCCTTAAATGTCTCTCAATAATCTACAATTTAAAAAAAAAAACAACAACTATAGACTTGGGGCAGAAAGTGCTCGTTCTTCTAAGACCAATCAATGCAATCCAATGTCATAATGTCAATGCTCAGTTCACCAAAGGCAATTTAGGGTGGGCTACATCCACCCCTCTGATGGTCTCGCCTGCTGCTCATCTCACCATGCTGAATGAAGCTGTTTATCATGCTGAAGTGTATAAGGATGAATAAGTTCTAGGACAAGGCTTCTTGGAGAAACTATGACCTATAAACAAGAGATCCAGCTTCTGTTATCTCTTTCCACACATCCATGCCAAACATTGCCCAGTAGTCGTTAAAGCTGTGTCTTTTTTTTTTTTTTTAGATTTTATTTATTTATTTGAGAGAGAGAGAGAGAGTATGAGATGGGGGAGGGTCAGAGGGAGAAGCAGACTTCCCGCCGAGCAGGGAGCCTGATGTGGGACTCGATCCCGGGACTCCGGGATCATGACCTGAGCCACCCAGGTGCCCCAATGCTGTGTCTTGTACTATCCTCAGCTAGAAAGTGATCTTGAAGCATTTGAAAATCATTTCGTTTCCCTGGCTTTCCCCCTCAGTGTGTCAGGACTCATGAGTTATGAACACACTGAATAGGGTTGAAACTGGGAGTGTGCTGCAACAGTGTTGAAGAGTGCTTTGCTCTGACTACGGCCCCTCATCCCCAGCGTGGAGCTCCAGTTCATAGGAATTCCTCCTTGGAGTAAGCCTGTTCTCTCCACAGTGAGTCTGTCCCCTGAGAGCCAGGTGGTCAGAGGCCAGGCCTCCCGGTATCTGCTGAGAGATGGCCTCTGCCTCCCTGTGGACCGTCCGGACCCAACTCCACCCAGCCACCCATCCTTATCAGTCAGCACAGATGACTCGCAGAGTATTTTGAAATACAACGTTTGAAAAGGAGAGAAGCTTTGACCCTGAAGTTTTAGTGCATGATCAGAAATGCTTTAAAAATCATCAACCAGTCACCGAAATCAAAAGTCAGGAGAACACAGAGATAACATCGCATTAGCAGAAACTCCATGGGACATCCACGTGGCTCTGCACTAATAGAATTCTGTTTAAAACAAATAAAGTGATGTCTACTGTAACACCCTCATGCCTTCAATGTGACTTCTACCTCAAGTGCCACAGTATCTGATAAAAGGCTGTCAGCTGGAAACCCGTCTCTTTATTAACAGAAAGAATTAAGTTCTTTGAGATTTAAAAACAGAGTGGCTCGTGTACAGAATTTGGAACTAGCCCTGGATTTAATTCCCCACAAGTTTACTTACAAGTCCGATGTTCTTGGACAAGATATGCATTCTCTTTGGGCCTCAGTTTCTCATCTGCAATATAGGAAAGTAATATATGGATAATAATATCTGGCTCATGGAATAGACAGAAGAAGCCAGGGAGGGTGCAGAGGTCAAGCACACAGCATGGCTCAGAGTGGTTAGTAAATAATAACTCCTGCCTTCACCCCAGGGGAAGGGCCTTTTCCCTCTGGGGAAGAATGAAGCAAGTTGAAAGAACTTAGGATGTACAGGAAAGAAGGATGTCTTACCACTTTCTTTCCCTTCTTTTGTTAGGGGTATTTGGGGATTTGGTTTGGTGAGGGCTTTGTTTCAGGATGGGGAGGGTTCTGGTTGAGGTTTGTAGGGGCAGAAGGATGGGGAGAAGTGTTCAAGTGGTTGGCAGAGAGGATGGAGCCCATCACAGCTGGAGTTGACCTGTGTTTCGTTGGCCTTGATGTCCACTGAGCCTTGCTACCCAAAGTGTGGTCAGTGGATCAGCTGAACTGAGGTCCCCTGAGAGCTTGTTAGAATGCAAAATCTCAGGCCCAGACGTCTTGCACCAGTATCTGCATCTTAGCAAGACTCCTGAGTGACTGACCCACACATTGGAGTTTAGGAAGCAAGGTAGCAGCCACTTTGATGTTTAATGGTGGGTAAACACCTACAACAAATTACTCAGGGTCATGCGGATGGGTGGACTGGTTTCCCCCACATTCCCGCCTCTGGGCTACATAAGATTATCAGATGGCTAGCAGAAGATTCTTCTGGAGCAGTGCAAATTGAAAAGAGATGCCTCCCTAACCCCCTTCCCTGCCCCAGGTACAGCCCCACGTCAGGGTACACAGCTAATAAGCAGACGCTGGAAATCATATGGGAGCCTGCGCTTAGCACCAAAATAAGTAAAATAATGCATACAAATTCCCAGAACTAGTCTGTCACTTCTGTATTTACCGAAAGCCATAGAAATTGCTGCTTTGCTTGCATTTAACAGAAAGAAAAAGAAATCATGGCAGCACTTAATTACAAGAACAACATATTGTGACATCGGTTCTTCCAGCAGAAAAATGAGTGTTTGGGGCATATCATGAGTCTCACGGTACACATTGCCACACACAAAAGCAAATTCCACTTGAGGCAATGTTATCTCTGTTCCTGTAACTTATGGACAAACTAGTATGCAGAAACATCACACTTTTCCTTAGGTGACCTTGGTGCTTATGCATGTAATTTCTCAGATGTACTGGTGAACGAAGTGGAATGTACAATTTCATATGTGCATTGTTTGGGCAGGCACAGGGGAAGAAATTAGATATAGAAAGTAGCCTTCAGGGATGCCTGGGTGGCTCAGTCAGTTAAGCGTCTGCCTTCGGCTCAGGTCATGGTCCCAGGGTCCTGAGATCAGGTCCTTGCTGCTCAGCGGAGAGTCTGCTTCTCCCTCTCCCTAGGCCTGCCGCTCCCTCTCCTCGGGCTCTCTGTCAGATGAGTAAATACAATTGAAAGAAAGAAAGAAAGAGAGAGAGAGAAAGAAAGAAAGAAAGAAAAAGAAAGGAAGGAAGGAAGGAAGAAAGAGAGAAAGAGAAAGAGAAAGAAAG